>NC_056746.1:570921197-571001197 GCF_019279795.1 Protopterus annectens
TAGAACAGCACAACAAATATTGTGCATCCGACAATTGAACATATGGGTGTAGAGTTCAATACTAGGCTTGTTGCCCTAGGGAATGACAGCTCAGCCAGAGTGTGCTTGGCATCTGCATCCCCAGTACTGTAGGCTACTGTGCCACTGTAAAGTAGGTCACAGAAGGCAACATGTGAGGCTAGTGAGCTGTGCCTCTGTCAAGCAGGGGCACCGTGGAGGTCCCAGGGATTGAATGTGCTAAGCCACAGCCATGTTGTCGGTGTGTGCTGGGAGAGGGTTGCTGAGGATCTCTGACAGTAGGTGTCTGTCAATAACAGAGTGAGAGGAACCCTATCTGCATTCTCTGGACAATTCCACTGTCAACACTGTGATGTAATGATTATGTGTGAATGAAGTGCCGTGCCGGAACTGTTCACAGATGTCCTCCCTCTGTGGGCTACAACTCTGCAATGTATTAGCTCACTCTGTCTGTTGTACGGCACATATATGGCTGGTGTACAGCTGACAGGTGTCTTGTTGTGGAGCAGTCATGGGTATATGTGGGATAGCATGCTCAATGCAAACTGTACACATGCTCATAGAATGCAATTGTCAAGGATTATGCTGAGTGGCCAGTATAGTCCCCCAGCATGGGTCCTCTGAAGTCGTCCACCCCAGTCTTCACAAGTGTAGAGTCTGCTTGTGCTAAATACAGTTTGTGTGCAGTGACAACCTTGCCTGGGGGTGGAGATGGGATATGGATGTCCAGGAAAGGTGGGTATGGTCAGATATCAACAATGGTGGTCTACCTCTGGTGTGGAACAGTGAGTACCCACGTTGCAGATGGACAGGTGCAATATGTATTCCCCCATGTGGCTGTGGTGTGTGGTTCTGCCATAGCACATGGACCCACAAATTGTAGTGGCTGTAGGGTAAAGTGGTAGAGGCCTGAGTAGTTCTCACACACAATATGCCTGTACCTGATGTTAACAACTGGAATGGTGTATGTGAACACCTGCATATCCCGGCACTGTTCCCAGGGAAGCTAAGTGTGTGTTCTGGATGTGGGTGTGGTGTTCTGGACTGGTTGTGTTGTGTGTTACAGGTCCTATGGTTAATAAGCATGGTATAGAACATAACCTGCCAGTGCGATGTGCATATCTGACCCTGACGTAGGTTGCTGCAAATGCATATATATGCTATCCCCCACCTGACAGGTAGTACTACATGTACATACCTCTGTAGAAATAAAGATGTTAGCACCCTATAAATACTGCAGGTGCAGAACAGATGCCCAATAATTCGGATAGTGCACTCTGCTAATGCGTCTCCCTCAAGTGTCATGAAATAGCTAGGTAAGGGTTTGAATCCTGCAAATGCTCTGTGTGTGGGTGGGTGAGTGAGGTTTGTGTGTGTGAGAGGGAAATGTCCCTTTTGGCAACTGGGAAAACACACTACAGGATGCACATTCCCCTTTCTAAACACTGATGATGTCAGCACCCTATAAGTACAGCAGGAGAAGGGAAACCTCCCAGTAATGTGAATAGCGCGCTCTGCTAATGCGTCCATCTCGAGTATCATAACATAGGTAGGTAGGGGTTTGAATCCTGTAAATGCTCAGTGTGTGTGGAGGGGGTTAGTGTGTGTTCAAGACTGTATGAAAGAAATATCCCTTTTGCCAACTAGGAGAACACACTACATGATGCATATTCCCCTTTCTAAACACTGATGATGTCGGCACCCTATAAGTACAGCACGAGAAGGAAAGCCTCCCAGTAATGCGAATAGCACACTCTGCTAATGCATCCGTCTCAAGTGTCATAACATGGTTAGGGAGTGGTTTGAATCCTGCAAGTAGCAAGTGTGTGTGCTTGGATAAGGAGGGTTAGTGTGTGTGCAACGTTGTGTGAGAGAAATGTCCCTTTTGGCAACTGGGAGGACACACTACAGGATGAACATTCCCCTTTTTAAACACAGATGATGTCAGCACCCTATAAGTACAGCAGGAGAAGGAAAGCCTCCCCGTGATGCGAATAGCGTGCTCTGCTAATGCGTCAGTCTTGAGTGTCACAACATAGTTAGGTAGTGGTTTAAATCCTGCAAATGGCAAGTATGTGTGTTTGGATGAGGGGGGTTAGTGTGTGTGCAATTTTGTGTGAGGGAAATGTCCCTTTTGGCAACTGGGAGGACACACTACAGGATGCACATTCCCCTTTCTAAACACTGATGATGTCGGCACCCTATAAGTACAGCAGGAGAAGAGAAACCTCCCAATAATGCGAATAACACACTCCGCTAATGCATCTGTCTCGACTGTCATAACATAGTTAGGTAGTGGTTTGAATCCTGCAAATAGCAAGTGTGTGTGTTTGGATGAGGGGGGTTAGTGTGTGTGCAATTTTGTGTGAGGGAAATGTCCCTTTTGGCAACTGGGAGGACACACTACAGGATGCACATTCCCCTTTCTAAACACAGATGATGTCAGCACCCTATAAGTACAGCAGGAGAAGGGAAGCCTTCCAGTAAAGCGAGTAGCGTGCTCCGCTAATGCATCAATCTAGAGTGTCATAACATAGTTATGTAGTGGTTTAAATCCTGCAAATGGCAAGTATGTGTGTTTGGGTGAGGGGGGTTAGTCTGTGTGCAATTTTGTGTGAGGGAAATGTCCCTTTTGGCAACAGGGAGAACACACTACAGGATGCACATTCCCCTTTTGAAACACAGATGATGTCAGCACCCTATAAGTACAGCAGGAGAAGGGAAACCTCCCAGTAATGTGAATAGTGCGCTCCGCTAATGCTTCCATCTCGAGAATCATAACATAGTTAGGTAGGGGGTTAAATCCTGCAAATGCTCAGTGTGTGTGGAGGGGGCTAATGTGTGTGCAAGTTTGTATGAAGGAAATATCCCTTTTGGCAACTAGGAGAACACACGACAGGATGCACATTCCCCTTTCTAAACACTGATGATGTCAGCACCCTATAAGTACAGCAGGAGAAGGGAAACCTCCCAGTAATTAGAATAGCGCACTCTGCTAATGCATCTATCCCGAGTGTCATAATATAGTTAGGTAGGAGTTTGAAACCTGTAAATGGCATATATGTGTGTTTGGATGTGGTGACTCTGTGTGTGTGTGCAATTCTGTATGAAAAACATGTGGTTTTTTGAAATCAGGAGATCACACTACATGATCCACATTACCCTTTCCAAACAGTGATGATGACAGCACCCTATACATACAGCTGGAGAAGAGACATCTGCCAGTATTCAGAATAGCGCAACCTGCTACAGCGTTAGTCTCAAGTGCCGTAACATATTTAGGTAGGGGTTTGAAATTTGCAAGTGTGTGTGTGTGTGTTTGGATGTGGGGAGTTTGTGTGTGTGAATTTCCATATGAAAAACATGTTAGTTTTGGCAATCAGGAGATCACACTACCTGATGCACATTACCCTTTCAAAATACTGATGATGTCAGCACCCTATAAGTACAGCCACAGAAGAGGAACTATCTAGTAATCCGAATAGTGTGCTTTGCTAATACGTCTTTCTCACGTGTCGTGACTTAGTTAGGTAGGGGTATGAATCCTGAAAATGGCAAGTTTGTGTGTGGGGGGGTAGTAGGGTGTGTGTGTAAATGCAAGTGTGAGAGAACAGATCCTTTTGGCAAATACTACAATACCCCAGATGCTGCATATTCCCCCAGTAAACACAGAGGATGTCACCACACTATCAGCACAGCCAAACAGGGCTAGTTGGCCAGTAATGCCAATAGGGCGCTCTGCTACTGGGTCTATTACCATTGTCAGAGTACAGATAGGTATGTTTTGGTAACTCACGACTGCCACGTGTGGTTGTGTCACACATTATGACCTTGTGTGGGTCTTTGTACATAACAATGCATGCCATTGCCTAAACCAGCAATGGCATTGCACACATGATATATGTGTGTGACACATACACATAAATACCTGTGACCTGCAGTAGTTACCATGTCTGACACATGCCTCGAGTGGATAAATGGTATTTGCAATGTATACCAATATGACTTTGTCTTACTGTGCAGGGGCCACACGCAGTATGTGTCTATACAGTGTGGGTGTATATGGTAAAATACCTACAGCAAGGGATACACATCTGGTCTGGGCCATATAGTCTACATGTAGTCGATGTACAGGTGCTGCATGTTCCCACCTGTTGTGGGAGTGGTAACATGTCATTCCACTGCAATTCAGTGACCACATGCTGTGAACCCTTTAACTAGTGTGTTGTAGCTACAGTAATGCTCACGCACAATGTTTGGCTCAATGCAGTCCAGCCATATAAAGACAGTTCTTGAGACTGTCATATTGCCAGTGTTGTTATGGAGGATAGGTGGTCTTTCTGTGTATGGGAGGGTTGTGTGTGCCAGGTTATGAACCAGATGGCAGTCCGACACACTGTTAGCTGCACATGACTAGGCCCTGATGCTTTGTGCTGTGCCAACAACCTGGAGGTGTGTGTATCTGTGGTGCCTTGGGATACCACCCCCCTGTCCATGTGTGTTACATGTGTAGGGGATGACAGGCATGGTATGAGGCATAACCTGTCAGTGATGGGTAACACCTGTGAGCCATGAATTAGGACTCTGGTACCGCACAGATATTGCAGTTCACCATGCTGAGGACAGTGTCCAGTGCATGCATCTTGCGGTGTACACCACTGGTGTTGTGTAGCAACACTGTTAGTGTCCTAACCTGTGTGATACCTGCAGAGGTGGCTATGTAATCCATGTCCTGCAGCATAAGGCAGTATGTGTGTATGAAGGAGCTTTGCCAATATACATCGGGACATGGGTGTCACGTGCAAGATGACCCTTGCACATCATTGTGGCTTCCCTAGCATGTAAGCACACATTGACAGTCAGCGGATACCCTATGAATGACATTGGAGACTGAGCAGAATGTAGACATATAACACCCTTCCTACATATAGTGGTAGCATACCTGGTGAGGGTATGTTGGCAACCAAGATCAGGCTCATACTGGCCCATGCCACATGCTGAGAGATCCATTCTATGTTCCCTATCATGTAGTCCAGGGAGGTATGTCTCAGGGCAGCCATAGTGGCATGGTCAATGAGTGAGTCATATGTGTCCATGCCTCTGACTGACCTGTATGCATGTGTTCTGTGGTGGACCATAGTGCCTCTGAGGCATATCACTGTGACCTTCACCAAATACGCCTGTTGAGCGGGACCCCAGTGCAGCACCCAAGACAGGTACCTGACATGTCTGTAGCAGGTGTGTTGTGTAGCCCTACAGGCTGTGAGTGTGTGGCACATGGGATGTGTGTGCCATGTGTGACATGTGCTCTGTTCTGACAGAACATATGCCTGTGTGCTAGCTGCGGAGGTGTGTGATGCTCAGGCAGGATGCTATTCTGAGTCCCCATGTATGCCCCAGTGTGTTCAGCATGCTGTCAGTGCATGTCTATGTCTGACTTGTATTGTAGTCACTGTAATATGACATGCCACCTGACAGGGTATGGCATTACTGGGTTCAGAGAGCTCAGTCCCCAGATTGGCTGTGTGGTGGCATCCCACACATGTGTTGTACGTTCCTGGCCAAGGGTGATGGCTGACTGCATACATGTGGCAGCTGTGACATTGCCACATGACTCACATAAACCACAACTGGACCATAAAGGTGATTCACAGGTTACCTTTGCACATGCTACCCTAGTAGTGTGATTGCCATGGTGAGTACCAACACATCGGACCAATGGGGAACAACATACTGAAGGTGTGTATGTGTGGGTGTACTGCTACTGTTTCATAGCACTGGCATATATGACTGCACATGTGGGTAAATGCCAGGTAAGACATGTGCAATGTGTCACAGGCAACGTACATGCGAACAGGACAGACAGTGACGTTCTGTCACGTGTAAACTTGACATACGTACCGTACGTTATGCAGATGTCACTAGGAGTCCACAGAAGCACTGTAACTCTGCACTGCAGGTGGAAGCAGTGTTCCAGGGAACCCCAAGCGAACATGCATGCAAACAAAGCTACAGTAAGCAGGGCTGGAAGAAGTGCATTGAACAACAAAGAAGGGGTAACACTAACAGTAAGTAACAATGCAAACATGTAGGCACTATCAACATGTACCCAGGAATACACAGTGTAGATGCCCATGGTAGAACTGTTATTATGTCATAGTTAATTGTGATTTGGATTACATTGGTACTGCACACATATCAACATGCGCAAACATCCACATTGCATAGTCGTTGTGGGCAACTTGACACCATTACTGTACATGTCCACCATTGCATATCACTACTTGCGTTAGCTTCCCCTCTGTGCTACCTATGTATGCAGCTATCTGTTGACATCCTTACCACTGGCATGCAATTATGAGCAGCTGTTACACTTTGGTACGTACTATGGGTGCAGATGACAATTCAGGACATTCATACGGTTACTGCATCAGGCATGCTGGGATATACACACAGTCATATCAGCACACTGTACTGTTACCAACATGATGCTACTAATACACTTCTATGTAGTCACCCTGTGCATCAGCAACGTGTTTACCTGTTCCCGCAATGATGTTGGAGATTGCAGGAGGTGGCACAGTGTCATCATATGCACAGGGTGTGAATTAGGTATGCCTGAGTCTGCCACTGATACCACCAATTGACATGTGTGTGTATGTGTGTTGGTGAGGGCAGCAGTACAGGGTGGGGCACTGTTGGTGCAGTGTGTGTGTATGTGGTCACCCTAGGTGTTAACATTTCACATGTGTGTATGCACGCACACAGTTCCACCTCATGGCTGCCATATACAGGGGTTTGTGGACAGCCACAGACTGCACCTGGCAGGTCATACAGATCAGTGTCTGTGGGCACGGACACGGTACCTGTGCCTGGCAGGGGTGCTACGGACCATATCCAGTACTAAGCCAGACTGGGTACTGTCATCAGAAGTGGGAGTGTGTTGACTGGACACAGGTCCCTGTTGGGACTGTCCAGAGCCACGTGCACGTGGTCTCCTGGGGCATTCCGATGACAGCACAGACCCAGCATTGCTGGGGCTGCTGCTGGCACTATGGCGGCGTGTGCGGGCCTGTTGTCATCTGCGCCAACTGCCAGCTGCTGCTGTTGCTGGCATACGGCCACGTCGACGCCGCAAACACCCACCATTGCCCTGGCTCATGGACATTTGGTTGTGGAACTGCTGTAATATGTCCCCACAACGTCTGTCTGTGACATCGGTGAAATTACGGATAGCATCCGCGATGTCACGCATACTGTCAGTCATGGCTGTGTGACATGCTCTCAGCTCCCTCAGACCCTGTCTGGTGTACCTTTCCATACGCGACTGTGCCTGCATGACAGCCCGAAACATAGCTGAGGTTGGCAGACCTCTTTGGGCACGTCTGCCAGAGGCAGTACACCCACGGATGCTCCCACAAGAACCCATGGGCAACTGTCTGTGTGGTACCATCACAGGACCCTGCCCATGGCTGCTGTGTGGGGACGCATGTACCACAGGTACCACATTACCCTGGTCAATGCCCACTGTATCCTGTCCATCACCTAGGGACAATGGTGACAAAGGATGTACTGGCAGGATGACTGTGCGCAATGATGGGGTTGACAGCTGTGTACTGTCAATTGGCTGACCAATGGCGGACCCTGACACATCTTCCTGTACCATTACACAGATATCATCATTACCAGTACCTGTGGCACCAGATTCAGGTTCCCTGCTGCAGGACATCAGAGCAGCACCAGAACCTGTGGGAGGAAGACAGGAAACACAGTTTATAGTGTCCACACATTGTTACCAGTGATGCACGTATGCACACATGCACACATGCACACATGGACACATGCACACATGGACACAGGCACACATGCACACATGGACACAGGCACACATGCAGACATGCACACGTGGACACATGCACACAGGCACACATGCACACATGCATACAGGCACACATGCACACAAGCACACATGCAGACATGCACACGTGGACACATGCACACATGGACACATGCACACATGCACATGTGGACACATGCACACATGGACACATGCACACATGCACACATGCACATGTGGTCACATACACACATGGACACATGCACACATGCACACATGCACACGTGGTCACGTGTACACATGCACACATGCACACATGCACAAATGCACACATGCACATGTGGACACAGGCACACATGCACACATGCACACATGTTCACGTGGACACAGGCACACATGCACACATGCACACATGCACACAAGCACACATGGACACAGGCACACCTGCACACATGCACACATGCACACATGGGCACAGGCACACCTGCACACATGCACACATGCACACCCCGTAGTATACACACAGAGCACTACTAAGTTACACTAGTGTTACTAGCACTATCAGGACTATTATAGGTATTGTTAAACACACTCACCAGCATGGATGGCCTACCTTGCTGTAACCCCGGAGGGACCTGCAGAAATTATGAGATTAATGTCAGTGGGCACAACTGTGCCATTGATACTGCATATGATACAGTGCAGTAGTACACCAGTTGCCTTTCACACGTCAGCTGCTGATATTGCCAGTATCACACATGCACAAATACATACTATGATGACAGATACATACCACGGACACACCTTACACATGCATAAACTAACAGTGTACAGAACAGTCAAGTGTACATATGGCATATTACCTGCATGCTCCATGTCGTGCTGCTGTGTGGATCCAGCCTCCATCATGATGCAGGTGTACTGCTGTTGCTGTTCCGGGGCTGGAGCCACAACACTTAGGAGTAGCCCCTCCAGTCTGGTGAGGGGGGGATGTGTGGCCACCCCACCTCCTGTGGCAACCTGTTGCCTGTGGATATCCGACACACGCTGACAGACACTTCTGATTAAATCACTGCAGTGATGTTGTACCTGCTCATATGTCCTATTATGCGTGCTAATGTAATTTACCCTACGGACAAGGTCTTGCCACAGTGCAGCCCTCTCCTGCTGATTCTGACTGGTGCGGGAAAACAGTATGTCATACTCCCGCACCAGGCTCTGGTGTATCTCCTCATCTTCCAGAGTAGGTGGGATTACGCTGATGCACCATCTCCCCGGAAGAAAACACAAACAGGATATCAGCAGACTATGTCAGCAATATATGGCACACATACTATACATAATACTCATGTGTAGTGATATACTACTACTCCCATATGTTGCATGTGTGTGTGTTGTGGTGGATACACAAGTACATGGCCAGATATCAGTGCTCAGCCAACACCTGTGCAACAATACCTGCCACATTCCACACAACATAGTAGCATGCTCCATCGGTCAGCACACACTGACAGGTCCAATGCACAACCTCACTCTGGGGGTTCATCCCAAGGTACTGTATGCGGGACACCATCCACTAGTGTGATGTGGACACAAGTTAGTCAGCCTGGATATACATATCCCACCACCACCACCAGCACAGTAGACTACTTTGATATGTATGTGATTAGACAGTTATTCACTTGTTAGGACTGAGATGGTATCCATGCAGCACACTGGGCCAGTGGAAGCCACAATCCACACTGCTGACCCCTTTGCAAATGCTTACCATGGACATGCCTCAGATTGCATGGAACTTGCACACACATTTCTAACCCAGACCCTATGCACAAAGGTTAGGCATCCTGTCCTGTGGACCCCAGATAGAGGCAGATTGTATAATAATAGCAGGAGGCTACTGCAGGACAGAGCAGATTCACATTAAGGGAAGGCATCTGTGGTCAGCACTGGTACTACGCTACGGTCTCTCATAACAATGGCCACGGCCTACTCTGGGAGGAAAATGGCCACAAACACTATGGATAACCACAAGGCCTTCTTCAGTTATGTTACACATATGGACCAAATGCCTCAGATATGCTCTGCATTAATACACACCTACTTAACATTCACCAAACACACAGATATTGGCAACATTCTTGCAGACAGGTTCAGTGCACGTATCCCCCCTCCTTCTCCCCCACCAGTTGAAATACTTATCACAGCTGTATGTAACCTCCCTATCATCTCACATGTCCAGGTGAGGGCCGCCCTCAGCAAAGCAGAACACACAGCATCACTGTGACCTGCTGGTATCCATGGATGTGTGCTACATGCACTCCAAGAGGACATACAACCGCATATAAGACTGATAATTAATCTTGACCATACTACAGGATATGTACCTGGACACTGGCATACAGCAACAGTCATCCCACACCACTAAGGAGGCACCTCTACTGACCCTGGGAACTACCACATCATATGCATAACCGGCCTGGTCTGCTAAGCTATGGAATTATTCAGTATGGGATGCATATGCAGTGATATCGGGTACCTGCAGACACTTGTTCCCAGCCAATTTGCCTTTGTGATGGGCTGATCCTGCCTTTTGAACCTGGCTGACCTTTCAAAGCAGTCACTACAGCCATTGTTGAGGGCAACACACAGACAACTGCTGCCAGGATCATGGCCTAACACTGATTGACATGTAATGTATAGTCATCCCCTTTTGGTGGAACTACGTACACACAACATATCACATGGACATACCTATAGATACAGACCTATGACACATTTGGAGGGTTCACAGTATGCAGACTATTAACCTGCTACTTTGCATTACCTGTGTTTGTCGCAGCTGGTTGCATTACCACTGCTTCTGTTTCCTGCTGCTACTGTCACTGCTGACAGCTTAGAGTCACAGTGTGTAGCGTGTTTTTTTTTTTTTTTCTCTGTCTCAGTTTGTCTCTCTCCCTCTGTCTGCTTCCAGACAGTGCAATGAATGTATTGCATGTGTGGAGTGTTAGTACAGGATGCTTTTGTAGGTATGTGCATAGGTCCATGTGATGGCCTCTGCACCAATTGTAAACCAGCATTTGCTAATTGCATGCAGCCAGTTGTGTACTGATTGCAGTTCTCACTGTGATTTCAGGACAGTGCTGTAAAAGGGTATGTGAGATAGGCATTGCCCTTTCGGATTGTAAGGGTGGGGACCATGCTGGTATGCTGTGGACACTGTTCTGTGAGTGTAAAGGTTACTATCTCTCTCATGATTCAGGCTGTGTTGTAGATTCACATTTCTCCATTCCTCTCTCCTGTTCCCTGTAGTATGTGTGTATGCACAATGACACCTACAACTATATATAGATATATATGTATATATATATATATATATATATATATATATATATATATATAAATATACATACATTTATATATGTACATTAACTGACATTATTACCTACAAGCTACCAACTAGCATGGCTGTTTCTGTTCACACACTACTATTATGGGAATCCAGTAGTTTTTCACAGTAATTCTAAATGACATGCTTTGTGTACTACACATCCTATATTCCCCTTTACATTCATCCCTACTATTACATGTTATATTTATTTTAGCACAATGCTCTTGTATAAGAGTCATGGCTTAGTGGTAGGTCATACAGACTACTGTTTCCAAAATCCTGGGTTCGGGACTGACAGTGGGATTTTATTTTGCTTTTGAACTAACTACAGGACCTGTCAATCAAAGTGACTAAGGCACTTTTAAGCAGTTGTAACCAGGTTAGCGCTGGTTTGCGTGGAGCTCACGCATGCGCACTGGCTGTTAGCTCCGTGCACACACGTGCACACCCGCTTACAACCGCTTAACAGTGCTTACTCTGGCGCACACCCGCGCTATTTTCTTTGAAAGAAATGAAAATGGGGAGACAGGAAAGTGGTGAAAAAGGGGTCACAAAGAGGGTAAGACAGTAGGGAAACAAGCTTGGGATTTTCAGGAGGGATGTAGGTAAGGCCCATAGCTGTCCATTTCTTCATCAGCAACAGCTGTGCATATGTATGTAATTTGGTGTGACATTTGAAACCTTCCACCCCTGAGAGAGGTGTCAGGACAACAATAATACTTGTTGTACAGCCAATTGTAATTGGTAGTTTCCATGTTCAGCAGACATGTGTGCGGAACAGGCAGCTATGTATGGGGCGTAATTTTTTTGTGGGTACAGAGTGCCCCTTTTTTTTTTTTTTTTTCAGGTGAGAGTGGCATGTCAGGTGAAGGAAGTCGGTATAGCTGGAGAGGTAGGTTGGGTAGGTAAACAGACAAGACAATCAAGACGCATACAGGGGCGGTGAATGACATGTGTGTGGGGGGGTTGCACAATTGACGGGGATGGAGGTTTGGATATCCAGAGCCCATGAGCCCACAGATGGCAACAGTGGAACTGATATCCCCACCCATAGGCAGTTGCCACTGTTCCTTCACTGCCCAGGACGGGGCTGTGCTGGTGGCTGTGTAGGCCGGGCAACAGGCATGCCCATAAGTTGTGCCACCTGTGCCTCAAGCTGGCGTAGGGGCTCAAGAACAGAGTCCTGGATCTCCCTACCCACCACAGTCTGGACACTACGGAGGGTGAGTGGTGGTTCTCCTCTGGCCACACTTGCAGAGGGGGGGGTGAGCCCCATCCCCTGCAGCGCTTCCACCCACAGGTGGCACAGGGCCACCGGAGGAGGGTCCAGACTGGGCACTAGTGCCAGGTGCACTCGCCTGCTGAGGTGGGAGAGGTGGGTCCGCTGGAACCCGCCTTCCCTGTCGTCCTATGTTTTGCATTATGTCGTGACAGTTTGGGTTAGTGACATATAATACCATTCACAATTAGTTGTAACAGCATGCATTAGTATTCTCATTAACTAAACACCTAGATATTCACACCATTGAACAGCGAGCATAACACATGCATAATTTGAACAGCAATACAAGTCCAATAACATGCAGGGTTGATTGATGGCAACAGGCCATCAGGTTTGGATGTATGAACAGGGCAGATGCATCAACGGACATGCAAATATATATGACCCAACAGGACAAATGTCCAGGGGTGTTAATTGTGATTGCACATACCATTTTCACGTGGAATGGGTTATATGTGGTTATAGGGTGGGGTGAAGAAAATAATATTAACACCTTCGAATACCAATACATATGCAGTACATTTCTAATAGCTGCACATATATACACACTACTGTTCTAACTACAGTTTCCTATATGATAACTATTTCAACTTGGTGATAGGACTGTTACTGCAACATCAATATACATTTTATTGTTCTTCATACACATTCATATCTAGCTTTGTTCAGCTACATCATCCTGCTACATTTGCTTTATATAGCTATAGACAGGTGTGGATGTTTGGTATATCAGACAATCATACTATCTGCATATTGCAGACTGAGAGCAACATATCCAGATTTTGGGATACACATTCCAGATGCAGCAACACTTTGAACAGATTTCGCTGTTTGGTTTTGATTCTCACATGCATTTCATTCTGTACTGACTGCAGTATACTTTATTCAGGGGTTATTACTACTGTATTGCTGGATTGGGTTATATGTGGTTATAGGGTGGGGTGAAGCAAATAATATTAACACCTTCGAATACCAATACATATGCTGTACATTTCTAATAGCTGCACATATGTACAAACTACTGTTCTAACTACAGTTTCCAATATGATAACTACTTCAACTTGGTGATAGGACTGTTACTGCAACATCAATATACATTTTATTGTTCTTCATACACATTCATATCTAGCTTTGTTCAGCTACATCATCCTGCTACATTTGCTTTATATAGCTATAGACAAGTGTGGATGTTTGGTATATCAGACAATCATACTATCTGCATATTGCAGACTGAGAGCAACATATCCAGATTTTGGGATACACATTCCAGATGCAGCAACACTTTGAACAGATTTCGCTGTTTGGTTTTGATTCTCACATGCATTTCATTCTGTACTGACTGCAGTATACTTTATTCAGGGGTTATTACTACTGTATTGCTGGATTCATGACACTTTCTCACACTCTCTCACTTGTTTACATTTTACTATTCAGGATGGTACTTACTTCTAGGCTTTATTGACATGTTTTACCTGTAGTTATTACAATCCTTTCCAGCAGTCTCACTTCTGTCATGTTTCAGTATTTCAACAGGGATATATTTCACACATGTGATTTCATCATCTTCTGCAGCTATACTTTTCTGCCTGCTGCAGGTTGTGTACTATTTTCTTACAGGTGGGGCATTTTTATTTCAGAATTTATGTCAGACATTTTCATTTTTCTGTTTGGATTACAGACTGCAACACACTTTTGTAATCAAGCAATACTTGCAAACACTTTCACACTGTTACTTGCACATTTTATTACTTAGTGACTACACTGCACTCTTTTGCTGACTGTCATACTTTTATATTTCTTTACAGTTACTGGTAGTGGATTACTGACCTGCCTGGTGGCGCAACCGCACCAGCCTATCGCCATAGGTTCTGCGGTTCACAGAACAGACACCTGCAGCTGTAATATAAATGAAGTAATATTGGAATACACATCTCCATAATATCAGCTAGTTTAATTTCTTACATACATAATTAAATGTAACTTACTCAGTAGTGGGGCGTTGGGCATTTGCCGGGCCTCCTGGATCCAAAGGTTCAATTGGTCCTGCTTGCATCTCTTCAGGTCCGCATGGTGGTGATGGACCTGCTCACCAATCCTTGGAATCCCTGTGGCACTGGTGAGATCATGAGCCAACCGGTCCCACGCCTCAGCCCTATATGCTCCCCACAGGACCTGGCCCTGCATGAGTTGGGCCTCATGATTGTGGACTAGGAGCCAGACCATGTACCTGGACTCCTCAACACCCCACCTCTGTGCTCGAAAGCAACTACCCTCACCTACTCCTGTCATTCTGGCTGCAAGTCAGTTCTACAATTGTTTATGATGTGTATTCCCGCCTATGGGGCTTATATAGTCTGTTTTTCCCGCACATATCTGTGATTGGCCAATTTGGAATTGTATCAACTTCACTAAACCTGCATTGTCATGCTCCAGTTTGTATTCATTCCTATATATTAGCTATTATTGCATTTTTAGGTATTGCTGTCATGGCTTAGTTGTTCAGTACTTTGATTATGGTGTATAGTATCCTGGGTTCGAACCTGGCCACTACTTTTTATTTTTTTATGACTGTCTAGACAAGCTGAGGGGTGTGTCTGTGTAAAGGCTGTTTTGATATGGCTTGCTCAACGTTGCCCGTCAGTTAGCTTGTTTGTGCGGTGCGCAGCTCTGCGCAAATGGGGTACGCTGGTTTAAGCCTCATTTGGCTATCAGCACGCATATTACGCTCATCTCAGTTAGGGGCACATAGATTTAGCGTGTTAAACCACTGCTCAGCTACGGGTACTCATTTTGCACCAGTTAAACCACTGCTCACCTACAGGCAGATGCACTCACCCTGTTAAACTGTAGCTCAGCTATGGGCACATCTAGCATTTTTTATTGTTTTGTTACCTCACATTTCTTCCATATAAATGGGCTATTTCATTACATTTTACATAAAATGTGATTTTATGTGTACATATTTGTCAGGGACTTGTTTCGTGCTTATTTTGCTAAAAATAAAAATTGGTGTTGTGGGGGCTCGAACCATGAATGCCTACTCTTCAGCCAACATCTCTACTGTTATGCTATTGCTTCTTGGCTTACTTTGCATATTTAGTTCTTATATGCTTTCCCACTGACTGCTAACTGTAGCTGCGCTATGGGCACACCCGCGCAAACGAGCGCACTCACGGTTAAACATCTTTACAATTTGAAAAAAAATTATGAGATCTTCATTTGTACATTTTATGTTCGTAGTCTGTGGGGGCATGTGTTGTGTTGTGTTTATTCACATTTCCATGGACTCTGTCATGGGTGTTTACTTTGGGCACTTTTATTCTTCTGGGGGCGTGTCTGCTTACAGGGCTCGGCCTACAGACACGCCCCCTACTGTCTTACATGGACAGTGTTAGCCTTAGGTGTGATTCAGCATGCTCTCATGAATATGCAGAGCATGCTGACATCACTCCGTTTAACTGCAGCCTCCGTGTATGAGTTATAACTCTTACACGGAGGCTTTGTGAATCCTGCCCATTGTTAGTAACAGCACTAAATATGTAAAGCCTTCATGCTACAACCCTAACTTATGCATAGTATTAAAGTCTTTGAATCAGCTTGTGAAAGTGAAATAAGAGATGTCATGGGGGACAGGGTAAAGAAAAGAAAAATATATCACAATTTATCTTAAGAAGAAAAGAAAGCCCTGAAAGAAATACAGGAGAATGGCAATATAAGAGCAATGTAAAGTGACAAGGGGGGTACTTTAGTTTAATTGAACCAAGAGGAATATGTTACCTGTTTAGAGAAAATGCTAGGTAACAGTCTAGAATACAGACAAACTGACATAGTGGAAGTAGTTAAGTGCTACAGGGATGTTTATTCTTTTTTGTTTGAGAATTTAATGAACAGTAATTTAGAGAAGGACTTTTATGATTTTTGTCATACAGACAATCCAAAATTAGGTTCCTTCTCTGGAATTCCCAAAACACATAAAAGTAAAACCTGTCCCTCCATTTAGACCTATTGTATCTGCCCCAAATTATATTACAGAGGGTATTTCCTTGCTGGTGGACTCTAAGTTAAACCCCATTGTTCACCAAATGAATTCATACTTAAAAGACTCATGGGACTTTTTAAATGGTATCAGGGAATACACTTTAGTTGCAGCTTTTGATCTCACCACACAAGTGATGTTCAGTCTTGATGTTCTCTCTCTCTTCACCTGTATTCCCCACTTTGAAGGAATGGAACAAGTTAGAGAATACTTAAATACATTTTCCATATTTGACAATTCTGAAAGCAATTTCTATTGTGAATTAATAGATGTTTTATTAAATATTTTTTTTTGTATTTAACAAAAAATGTACAAACAAATTTGGGGGGTAGCTATGGGGTCCCCTGCAGCACCACCTTTTCCGAATATTGTGATGGGTCACTGAGAGTGTACTGTACTGGAACCACTAGTCATGGAATATCTGATTATATTTTTAGGAGATTTATTAATGACTTGTTTTTGTCATGGTTGGGGATGTACAAAAAGTACAAAGATTTGTTGACACCCTTAACTCCAGATCAGGATATTTAAAATTTGTCCTGGGGAATGTGGGACTAAAAGTCCATTTTTTGGATGTGATTTTAGAATGGGATGTTAATCTTTATAAGTTAGTTAGTAGGATTTTCAGGAAAGAAACTTTCACTAACAGTTATTTGCATTATACAAGCATGTACCCTCATTACATGAAGAATAATATTCCAAAAGGACAGCTCATAAGAGCCAGTCGAATGACAAGTGAAATGGGTGACTTTTTGAAAGAAATAGAATTTATTACCACCTTGTTTGTTGCAAGAGGATATAGTAAAAATCTATTGAAAGAGCAGGCTGAATATGTCACACAGAATAGGGACAGTCTCTTTCCAGCCATCCTTGAGCATGGGTTTTCCAACATTAATATAAAACAAAACCATGACAGGAATACATCTGCTGCTGGTAATTACTTTTGTTTGGACCTGACAGTAGATAGTCATATTATCAGAAATATTATTTCTGACAACTGGAAATTTTTAGAGGGAAATAAAGATTCACTATCTGTTGTGGGGACTCAACCAAGGTTTGTATACAAAAATCAAAATAATTTAAAAAACATTTTAGAAAGAGAGAGAAACAAACTTGTTCATTGTCCCAACATCACACAGAAAAGATGGGGCATGTATAAGTGTGGGAACTGTAACATATGTAGATACATTTCTAAAGGTCCTTAGTTAATTTAGAACATTTGCCTTACACTTTGAAAGTTCCGGGACATTTTTTAACTGTAAGGGTAAAGGAGTTCTATACATTGGTATGTGTCCATACTGTAGTGCATTCTATATTGGTATGACTACAAGAGCTCTAGACACTAGAATAAAGGAACATTATTACGACATTAGAAAACAAGACAAGACAAATGTTTTTTACAAGCAAACTATCACCTGTCCCATGTATAAAACATTTTTGTTTTCTGTGCTGGAGCAAGGAAGTCATGATTTTAGGAGTGGCAATTTTAAAACAAATCTTGAACAGAAGGAGGCTTTAAGGCAAATCAGATTAAATTCAGACAAAAAAACTGGTTTAAATGATGCTGTTAACATTAAATGTTTTTTAAAAGACCATAGAGTCTATATAAGGAAATAACTTCCTGAGCTTTGAAATTTTGTTAACTGTATAATTGTTTAAGTGGAAAGACATGTTTATTGGTGGAGAGGCATTTCAAAACTGTTTTAAAATGTGATGTAGAGCATGTATAATTTATTCTGAAGAAGTTTGGTTATGAAAGCATCGATTAAAAGTTTTTATAATGCTAATATTATATGGATTTCACTTTGTTCTTCTGCATCCTCCAGCCTAGAGTCATTCTTTTCATTTAGTTTGCAATGCAACTTTCTTTCCTTCCTGCAACATCAGTAAGGGTATTCATTTTTTTGGAATTTTTGGTTCATCCTTTGAATGTATTGATTAAGTGTATGCAAATGACTGTTACTGTTTATCTGTATTTATTTGCATATATCTATTTTGAGTTCATCATTGATCAATGCCAATTGGAGGCCGCGGTGGTGCAGCAGTAGCGTTGTCGCCTCACAGCAAGAGGTTCTCCCATTCGATTCTCGGTGGGCGTGCCTTCGTTGAAGGTTGGGCGTCGAGCTGGCACCTCAGCACTGTAACAATCTACTGCCAATCATTAGCAGACCGGAGTTCCGCTGTGGCGACCCCTAATCGGGAGAAGCCGAAAGAAGAACATTGATTAATGCCAATTGTTTATTTTATTTTATATTTGTTAATCTAGTAGGTAGACCGGACCAGTGACCCTTTTCAGGTGCAATCTGGGCCTTTTAGGCACTAGTAAGAAGCAGTTTTACTATACAACTATCTACAATACTGTTAACAAACAAGTATTAAACAATGTTGTTACAATGAAAGAATATTATGAAAATAAAATATTGAACAGAGTAAATAAGTTTATTTATTCTGGATCTTTGTGAGTAGAATATGTTTTTATACAATATTACATTATGTTGCATCAGAGCTGACTCAAAAGATGTGGCAGGAATATGGGAAAGAAACAGTCCTATCCACCCTGTAGAAATAAAATGATGGCATTTACTTTCATGTTGAAGGTGATCTTGTGACTGTTTCTGAAAGAAATAAAATCAGTAAGTTCCTGAGTGGTTGTGGAAATCTGATCCATATGTTCGGGCAGTTCTGTAGAAAGAGTTTTGGCTATTGCAAGTGTTTAGAGAGTTTTGCAAAATATTTTTTTTTTCTTGATTTCCAAGAAGGTATTTGACATCCCTGAATTTTAGTGTATTGGAAAGAGGTGGAAAGTAATGATCTTTAATGAGTTTAAAGGTGAATGCATTTACTAGGAAAGATACTCTGGCATGAATGGGTAGCCCGTTGGATTTATTGATAGTAGGACAGTGATATGCGTTGTATGGTTTTAAGTGAACAGATCTGTTTTATTCTCTTGTCTTTGCAGGATGTTAATATTTCACAGTGACTCTAATAGGATAATGGAAAGAACATATTCTAGCCTAGGAAGGAGGACATCGCTGTCGTAGCTTTCCTGGCCTCAAAGAGTGACAAGTGGGATATTCTATACACTCAGTGTTTAATTGGGTTACTACTTTCAGGCACTGAGCTTCTGCAGGAGGAAATAAAGAGAGCATTTGGTCTCTGGTATCTTTCCTGTGTTACGTTTGAAAATTCACTGTCTAATCCATCAGCAATTATTATTTGTGGACTTTTGGTGATATTTTTGGATGTGCCTAGGAGCACTACTATAGACTTCTTAGAGTTTAAACTTACCCTGTTTAGTATCTAGTTCTAATGTGATTAAAGTCCTTTTGAAGTGGTTTATTTACTTTTTTGAGGTATTACCTGGTCTTATAAGGATTATATCCTAAACATAAAGAAGGCAATTGAAGTCAAGTAAATAAGGGATAAGGCATTAATAAATTGAGAGAACAGATCCCTGGGGAAAGTCTGCATGGGACAAGCCTCTTAAAAGTTGACACGTGCTTGTGGAGAGGTGTAATGTTCTGTTAAAAAGGAAATCTTTGAACTACTTACATACATTGTTGGAGAATCTGAAATGTTTTAGTTTTGATAGGATTTTCCTAATTTACACATTCAGATGCTATAAATGTTGTCAGAACAGCACCGGTTAAGTTGCCATTATCTATGTTTGTATGTATGTGTGTAATCTGTATATCTACATGCATACACACACACACACACACACACACACACACACACACACACACACATTCATATATATATATATATATATATATATATATATATATATATATATATATATATATACATATATATATATATATATATACATTATGAGCACACATAATTTGTAAGTGAGAGTATGGCTGCTGTTGTGCTGCACTGTGCAGTGTGAAGCCATGTTCTTTATTTGCTCGACTATAATATTGGGTGAAAGACAGGAACAATTTCTTGTTCCTCGTTTTTTTCGACTAATTTTGCGATAGGGTAGATATTTGCAGTCATATGATTGTTTCAGTAATAGTAAGGACAGGTGGGATGACATCCTAGTTTAAATGACTATGGAATGGTATTAGCAATGAATTACAAACTGACTATATGTGACAGAGGTTTGCATAGCGTGTTATTCTCTATTTTGAGAAATCAAGAATGAATGCGATACATTTTACTAGACAATCTTCAGGAAGGGTTTTAAGCAGTTGCTTAGTTTATTTGGCCAAGATTACATTAAAGTAAAAGTAAGAGTACTTTAGTAGTTGGCATAAAAGTTCATTAGGTATCAGGTGGATGGAAATATGAGAAAGATTATGTGATTTGGTTCTGGGGAATTAGAATGTTGAGTTTGATGGAGTTCAGAAGATCTGCTGATAATGCAACACCTTTGCTTTTCATTTGGTAAGGTTTTGTCAGTGGCAATGGTTTTGAATATATTCCAAAACTGCATGGGCTGGCTTCCTTGTACAGTGATTAACATTTTGCTATGTTTATTTTTATTCTTGTTGACTTCCTTCAGGATTTAAAGATTGCATATTGTTGTTCTTTACTTGGGTATGTTTAAACCATTTCCAGGCACTGTCATATCCTTTTATAAGCTTTGACAGGTTGGGGTGAGACAAGGTGTAGTTTGCTTTTTAGCCTTCTGGCTGTACATTGGTAGAGTTCATTTTGTGTGCATATCAGAATGCTATACAAGATTAAAAAGACACTTTCAGTGTCACTACAATTAAAACCAGTGACCAATCTTTAATATTTTCTAGTTCTGAAATAAACTTGTCTTTTGTGGATTTATTGATTTTTTTTCTATGTAGGTAGATGCTGTATTTTTTTTTAAACCAGCAGTAAAACTTGTAGAGGATTATTATGACTAAAGAAGATAAGGTAGTATGTGTATTTTTTTAAGTTTAAATGATAACTAGGTTAATATCATATCAATAATTGGAGATTGTTTTAGTAATTTGATTAGGTCTTGTCCCTTTTTGTGCTATTTGAATGAGTTTTCTCGTTATTATGATATTGCTTAATTGGGATTTGAGTAGACTTTACAGTCGAGATGTATGTCTCCCTGCATTATTAGCTTGCAGTTCTTGGATATTTTAAACTACAGTTTAGCATAGTTTTGAATTTCACAGTTGTTGCTGGTAAAAGTCTATAAATTGTAGTAACAGGGATTTTAGTGTGATTTTCTATAGTCATTTATGTTAATGTCCATTTGGGATAATTATTTGTATTAGTGTTAGTCTTGGCAATTAAGACTGGCATAACATTGTCGTCCTTTTTAATTAGTGTTAGTACCCATCCTTGTCTGCTGCCTGGTCGATTATCATGGAATGTTTGATTATTATGGAATATCAGGGATATGCAGGAATTTCCTTTAAGATAGGAATTCTGTTACACATTTCTGGTCAGTGCTGTTTCAGGTATAACTCCAGATGGGGCCACTTATTATTTTTGCTACAGATGTTTAGGTTTCCTTGCTAAAATTGCTAGTGTGATCTGGCTTAACATGTATAGCACCTAAATGCAATAATAATAATATACAGGAAAGTAGGACAATTTTTGAAACATGTAGACTGAGGATGCAGGTATTTTTTGATGGTGTGAGTGGTAACTAGTGTGAACTTTTTTGTAGCAAGAAGATGACTCTTATGACTTAGCCACCAGATTGGGATTACAACTGTGCAGTAATAAGAGTGAGATCGAGTTTTGTTTGGGTCTTGATGCATTTTGTGGGAGCTCGGTGAGGGAGATGTTGTGAGTGAAGTCATATATAATAGCTAGGAGTAGGAGAACAATTGTAATTTTCTGTTGTTATAGACTGGGTACATAGTGTGTGAGTTAGCAGAGGACAATTTGCTGCCGATAAAGTAGTCTGGTGGAAAAGAATCAGGAGTGAATAGCACTATATGACAGGGTGAGCAGTAAAACTTTGTTGGAAGGTGATAGAGAGGGAGCTGTAAGGTAGCTTGTATGGCTTAGTTTTAAAATGATAAATGAAGTGGGAAGACTAGTTATAGAGGTTAGGATGTGTCAGGCTGATAACAGGCATGTGGTTTAAAGTAGTGGAGTCCTAAGGAAGCTATTTTGACTGAGAAGGCAGGGTTGCTATATACTAACCAGTAGCCAGTAAACAACATATAGGAAGAATGTGCTGCAGTTAAGTTTTCTCTCGTTCTCTACACACACACACACACACACACACACACATATATATATATATATATATATATATATATGTATGTAGATAGATTTGTACTAGCTTTAGTGTGTTATAGTAGTATATGGGAAAACTCATATGCCTGTAGAAATATGACTAACCTGAAGGGAGAGCATTACACAAAGCCTCCATTGTGTTCTGCCAACATGGCCAACTGCTGTATGTATGTGCAGTCATTGTATACTTCAGCATTAACTTCCACTATGGTGCTGTTTAAAAATAAATGTGTTTCAGCATTATGATGTTGTGCACTATAGCTGGGCACTGTCAGCACATGCTGCCCATTGTATTTCATCTACAATACCACAGACATGATAGAGTTTTCCCTGTCAAACCTGCAGTATTATGTGTGAAATAAAGGTGGAACAGTTAAGCTGGCTATAATCAAGGGTATCAGGGTCTATAAAGTGTGATTGACCATGTTTGGAGTTTACCAGGAATAGGTAATGAGATTCATTAACATTGAATATTTCTGAATCCCATTGGCTGTTCATGGTACTGCAGTAACCTGACAGACTTTAGAGTAGAGATGCTTTCTATGACACAGCACACGTGTGATAGAGTGGCAATCCAGATGTAGCCTCTGGCATTAGGTAAGTGTACACTGCACACTGGGATCGCATCATACTGGTGGTGGAACTGTGCACTAGGCTCTGAGTGGCATTGCAGCAAGGTGGAGGCTCTCACTAATGTGCTACCCCAAAGCTTTTAGAATCCCATCCTTTGTTAACATAAGCAGGTCTGGCCTTTGGGATAGGTGAAGCAGGAGGTCACCTAGGGTGCTATAAGACTTGAGTGCAGCTATTTCAGTTTCCAAAGAAAAATATACACTATACATTTTGCTTTGTTGTTTTACTTGCCTCAGGTCACACTGTACCATTGACAGAGTAATTTTTTTCTCTGAACCAGCATGTTAAAATGCATTGCATATATCGGCACATAAATAGTCTCATCTTCCTGTAACCTTTTTGGTTAGGTATGTCTGTATACTGTGTTCTGATTGCTTCCACTGCACAAAAGTGCTGAGCACAAATCCAATAACCAACCAACCAGTCTGATAATCAGATGTAGCAACAGTACAAAGGATGGAGCGACAAAGCAACCTAAGAGCCTTTACTGTGAAGTCTGGAAAGTCATCTGATTGTAATTGATTTCAGCCCTGCTTTCAGGTGTGAGCAATCCAGGCAGGGGATTCTGAAAGCCACTAGGATAACCCCTTCTGCTTACCAAGGACTTCATTATGTAGCTACACCCTATAACATGTTTTCATGTAAATATGAGTAATGCATACAAAATTTGTTGCATACCGCCACATCATGTTTCAGGTCACATGAGTTATGTGCATTGCATTTGTTGTATACCTCCACATCATATTTTCATGTCACATGAGTCATTTGCATTGTGTTTGTTGTATACCGCCACATCATATTTTCAGGTCACTTGAGTAATATGCATTGTGTTTGTTGTATACTGCCACATCACATTTACAGGTCACACGAGTAATGTGCAGTGTGTTTGTTGTATAGTGCCACATCACATTTTCAGGTCACATGATTAATGTGCATTGTGCTTGTTGTATACCGCCACATCATGTTTACAGGCCACATGAGTAATGTGCATTGTGTTTGTTGTATACTGCCCCATCGTGTTTTCAGGTCACATGAGTAATGTGCATTGTGTTTGTTGTAACCTAGGTAAACATATTATCTATAATCGAATACAAAATACAACCAATTTCAGCAAAGATATTTTCAATGAAACACTAAAGCAATATAACGGGAATGTACTTAGAACAATGCTACTAGATATTGCTGCAAAATACTTTAATAACATATTCTTACAAACCTTAAATAATCTAGCACCAGTACATAATAAAAGAGTAAAGTCCAACCCCACACAATGTCTGACAAGAGAAACAAAAAAAATGGCAAAAAGGGATAAAGCCTGGAAAAACTGGTATAAAAATAGAACTTAAAATGCATTTCAGCAATTTAGACATCTTAGAAACCTTGCAAAACTCCATATCAAACAGATAAGCAAAATACTATACCAGCCTACAAGACAAACATAAAAACACCCCAAAACTTTTTAGTCATCACTAAATAAATGACTCCACCCTGGCAAGACCAACACTTCCTCTACAAAAACAGACAATACAATTGACAATATCCCCACACAGTTTAATTCCTACTTTATGCAATCAGTATTACCTCTCTTAGACACTAATACATCTGCCCCCTTTCTCTACCCCTGTCAAATCCAAACCACTCACAGCTCTTCAGTTTTAGTCCCGTACCTACCTCTCCCATAAAGAAGTTAATCCTTAAGTTAAAAACTACTTCCATAGCTGTAGACCAACTACCATCAGACTACCTAAAATGGCTAAAGAAGTCATAGACTTCCCTGTGTCTGTACTAATTAATAGGTCTATAGCAGAAAAATATGTCTCATCATTGTGGAAAAGTCCTACACCATAACACTGCACAGAGGTGACACATCTACATATTTAATAACTACAGATAAATAGCAGTTCTGTCTCCCCCTCTCCAAAATATTAGAGAAATACATCTGTATGCAGCTGGTGCAATACCTAACCTCAAATAACCGGCTCTCAAAAACACAAAATGGTTTTCGGCCCCAGCATAACACCACTATTGCTCTACTACATTTCGCCAATATAATAAACCAACTTAGAAACAATGGTCTGCTTGCATCCACCATGTTCTTAAACTTGTTAGAAGTATTTGATACTATCTCACACTAGCAACTGCTCATTCAACTCTCTTCAATTGGCCTTTCACAATACTCCTTGTTGTGGTTTCTTAGTTATCTTTCTGGAAGGCAATATGCCATTAAATGGCAATAAACCTACTCATCCTTTCAACCAGTTACTACAGGTGTCCCTCAGGACTCTGTCCTGAGTCCTCTCCTATTTAATATATTTATTAATGACCTCCACACCTCCACTCACCATATTAGTTTAGTTCAGTATGCAGACGACTCAACATTAATATGTGTGGCCTCAACAAAAAATAAGCTCCAAAACATTACCCAAAAGTCCTTCTCCTCTGCTGAAACCTGACTCAAAGAATCAAACCTCCTACTCAAACCAAGAAAACTAAGTTCATGCTTTTTACCTCAAAAGGTTGCCAAAATCAAAGGCAATTTTTTACCATAAAGTCAGCAAATAATGCTGTCACTGAAACTGTAACTCACAGTAAACGTCTAGGCACTATAATAGGGGTCAATATCAGAATATCGACATTTCAAAATGTTGAAGCACCTTTATTCGACACAAAAATGTCGAAAAACTAATGTATTTAAGTAGGGGGCTTCATCCCCCGCACCTCCCCTAACTAAATATTCTAACTCCGAGACTGAGCTATAGTCGGGGAAAGGGCAAGTGTGACAGAACGGCCAACTGGTTTCTTTCTCTTGGAAAGAAATCGATGTTTTGGCTGTTCAGCAAACTCAGTGTTCAACATTTTTGTGTCGAATAAAGGTGCTTCAACATTTTCAAATGTTGATAATCTGATATAGACCCCTATAATAGATGGCAATCTCAGATATGACCAGAGTATACTGCATACCATTAAATCTATACACTAGAAACCAGTCTCCCTTTATATGATTAATGGATTCCTTACAGATACTGCAAGAAAAACTTTAGCCATGACCTTCTTATTGCCAACTTTCTTATAAGCCATTCCTATCCTAACAAACTTAATACTCAAAGAAGGAAACTTGCCTCCTGCTAAAATAAAATAGCTAAATTGGTCACCAATATCCCTCATGGGACCCTCCATTGTCATAGCTTAAAGCAATTAAACTGGCTTGAACTACATAATTGCCTAACATATTCACAAATAACTGCAGCACACAAACTCATTCATAATCCAGAAAAATGACCTGCATTACATAACTTATTATTGACCAACTGAACAGCAAGGTACCTCCACTCTGGTAACAAATTCTTATGACTTACAAATCAGTCAAATAATGATGCATGAGACTCGCTTTACTCCCAATATGTTGCTAAACTCTGGAATAGTATCCCCACACAAATAAAACTCTCTGACAAACTTAATAGTTTTAGACCACTGCTTAAACAGCATCTTAACCAGTCCTGGTCCTGCACATGCTCATTACAAGGTTGAGACTTTGTGTTCACAATATGATTCTCCCCAAATACTCTCTTTAAACAGAATATACTCAACCTCTCACTGAAATGACAAAACAACTTTTATACATAACTGCTGCCTGTAAAATCCACTAAAGTGCACGTGCGCTTTTTCTTTAATAACTTCCACCTCTGTAAAATCTTAGAGTGTATAAATGTAACTACTGTTTATGTATAAATGTAAACAGAAATGTAGCTACTTTGTGCTTATCTGCAACTTAGTATAATGCAATGTAAGCAAATAGAGCTTTTCTGCCCAGGCCTCCACTGAAAATAGGTATTACCCAGATGGACTTTCCCGGTACACAAAATCAAATAAATAAATACATACATACATACATACATACATACATACATACATAAATAAATTGTACACTGCCTCATCATGTTTTCAGGTCACATGAGTAAAGTGTAGGGTGTTGGTTGTACACTGTAACAGTGTGATGCATAGGGTGTTGTACACTGCCACAGCATGTTTTCAGGTCACGTGAATAATGCTTAGGGTGTTGCACACTGCCACAGCATGTTTTCAGGTCACATGAGAAATGTGTATGAGGTTTGTTGTAAACTGTGACAGTATATTTTCAGGTCTCTTGAGAAATGTATGAGGTGTATGTTGTGCACTACCACCTCATGTTTCAGGTCATGTGAGAAATGCATGTGTTTTTTGTTGTACATTGCCACATCATGTTTTCATTACAAACGAGTAATGCTTAGGGTGTTGTACACTGCCCATTCAAAACACCAGTGGCCAGCATAAAGAGTACATCAAGCACTTGTAAATAAAAATCAAATATAATTTACATGAAATACTTTATTCAGACTGGTTTCGGCTACCCAGCCTTCTTCAGTGAAAAAGCATTACATAATAGATGCATGATGAAACTATATATACACACCCCCAGAAAATAACAGACATGGTCCAACCCAGAAATAGCAAGTACATAGAATATGTATATAAAACAATGAATGTAAGTTAGAAATTTATATCAATAATACATATACATATGTAAATAACAAAATACATATGAAAAAGTTATTTTATACATATATAAACATACAAGCAAACTGTATATATATATATATATATATATATATATATATATATATATATATATATATATACATATACATACACAAAATATGTAATATATATAAGTATATACACATATATAAAACACAACAGAAAATAGCACAATGGTCTGTGGTGTCCTTCATAAGTGGTCATTGAGTCTTGGGGAAAATAGCACGCCTAAATTAATGATGCAATATTTTTCTTTGTGATTAAGGATAGTGTGCCAGCCTTGTTAGTTACGCCTGTCTCCAATAATTCTATGTATTATCATAAACCTGAAATCAGCATTGGCATATTTGATACTATGTCTGTATAGGGCATTCATCTCCCTTTTATTTCGGATATCACATCTGTGCTCCGACATCCTAATTCTCAATGAGCGTAAAGTTTGGCCCACATAAAAAGCAGAATATTTACATGTAGCCAAATATACTATCCAGCTGCTGGCACAATTGCCAAAGACCATGAGATCATATACTCTGCTGGTGTTTGCACTAGTAAATTGTTTTAATTTACTCACAAATTGGCATGACCCACAATGTCCACAAGGGAACATTCCCAATAACTGATCCCCAAACGTGGTCAATTGTTTGTATACTGCTCCCCCACTCTTCTTATGCTTATAGTGTGAAAAATGAGCACAAAAGGTTCTCCCATGTCTATAGGAGAATTGACATCTGGGGCCCAAACATTCACTAAGTTGGTCATTGGCCATGAGTATATTCCAATGAGTATCTAGCACATTTCTAATGACGTTATTATTACGTCCATAGGTTGTCACAAACCTAAGATTTTGACCTTCTTGTGTTGGCCTACGCTGTTTGTACTCCAACAATGTGTGCCTATCCTGAGCAGAACTCCAATCACTGGCAATGGCAATATCGGACTCCTCGTATTCCCTATCCAAAAACCTGTTACACAAATCCTGTCTGGCATGTTCAAACTCCCGTGCAGATGAGCTGATTCTTTTAATATGCATAAATTGTGACTTTGGAATGTTGCGGATGGCCGTACTAGATGCATGGAGCAAGCTGTTGTATTGTGGATATTTACGAAACGTCTTTGTACTAAGAGTATGATCCTCATTCCTATACACAGTTACATCCAAAAAAATTATACTGTCATGATGTGATGTAAGAGTAAGCTCAATACCCCACAAATTATCATTAAGATATTCCAAAAATTCCTGTAAATATGCCACATCTGCCAGCCACACCATCCAGCAGTCATCCAAATATCTGTGCCAGATATCTATTTCCACTTAGTAGATGTTATGAAGGGGATCATAAATCATGCATTCCTCAAAAAAAGCCATAAACAGATCCACATATATGGGGGCAAAATAAGCCCCTATAGCAGTGCCCTGCAACTGCCAATAACATTCACCCTGGAAGTAAAAGACATTTTTGTTCAAGACATGTTCTGCCATACATACCAGTAGAGCATTGAAGCTAGGGGGGTAGAAGGCAACATGTTCCAACCAATAATGTAAAGCTTGTAAACCAGCCCAATGGGGGATACTAGTATATAATGCCCTTACATCCAGGATGCACATCAGCCATCCAGGCCCTAGTTGTGTGTTTGATATGATTTTGAGAAATTGTGTAGTGTCGTGAATCCTAGCTCTGACTGAAGTCAATAGTGGTTTTAAATACTTGGTCAGAAATACTGACAGGGGTTCAGTCAGAGAACCAATACCAGACACAATAGGTCTGCCTGGAGGCTGGGTCTGCCTTGTTTAAACATGTTTGTAAACACAATTCTGCTTCTTTTTATTTTACTGTCATTGACTGCATTGTAGGTAAATGTAGAGATAAATCAGGTTGGCATGATTTACTTAATTTCAAGGAACGCAAATGGATCATTAAATTAGGGGCTTTATTCCCACCTGGTCTTAATGACCAATTCTAATTTACCAATGAACTGCCTTTATGTCATTACATATAAATACACTTATTTGAATGGATATTATGTGCTTTGTTAAATTCATTGAAGAAAGCTATTGTAGCAGAAACCGGTCTGTGATAGGTAGTTGGGCTTATTACCCTCCACCTGGTTATATGTTTTATATTAAAATATTTTCTGCACTCCACCATTTCTGCTGGCTATTTTTGTTCTCCTATATAAGCCTAGCCATAACAATTCCCTGGATATTTCTTCCCACAATATTTACTTCTCTGGACCCCTGTCTAGCAGGGTGACTGACATGATCCCCAGGGTGAATTTCCTATCTCCCATCCAATCATCAAGGTTCCTTTTAAGGAGGGCCAAGTAGGCACTCTGCTTGATATATATGGGCAGTCTATTCCAAATTATGGGGAGTCTCTGGGTCAGAAACCTATCCCTCCATCATGTTTTGTTCATTGTGATGACAAGGTTTAGATCCCTGGTGCGTGTGGCTCTAAGGGATTGGGATTTCTTTAGGTGGAGCATGTCCAACAGCTCAGGGTTTGACATGGCCTTGTATGTTAAGCAGAGATCGCCTCTGAGTAGACGATATGCCACAGAGTATAGCTGGAGTTGTTTTAGATGGTCAGCATATTGCATCTGCTTTAGGCCTGTGATTCTTTAAGTGAGGTATTTCTGTGGCCTTTCCAGCTGTTGCAGATGTCTTGTGAGGTACATACCAAACGGGGCATTATACTCTATAATTGGTCTAATGAGGGATGAGTACAGTGGGACAATGACCTCCTTTTTTCTGGATGAAAAGCCCTTAGTGATGAGGTGTACCACATAGAAGGATTTTCTGACTGTTGTGGCGATGTGGTTATCCAAGGTGAGACCACTGCCCACCTGTGTTCCTAAGTCTCTCATCACACTTTCGATGTTTAGTGTACTGCCACCTATGTGGTAATTCATGGGTACATGTTTTTTTCCAAACGGGATAACTATACATTTCCTGGCATTAAGCTTGAGCCCATGGTTCTGGCATCAGGCATCTGTTTCTGTAAGGCCCTTTTGTAGAACATCCACATCATTTGGGGATTCAATAATGGCTCCCAGTTTGCAGTCATCTGCAAACTTTGTTAGTCAGAGTTTCTTATTGTTGGCCTGTACTTTGGAGAAGTAGATGCCAAACAAGAGTGGTCCCAGGACTTAACCCTGAAGTACTCCACTTGTCACTTGTCTGGAGCTGGATTTGGAGTCGGCTACTTTTACAGTCTGGGTTCTGTCAGTAAGCCAGTTGGCAACCCATCGAGTGACATAGGGATTTATGCCCAGCTTAGTAAGTTTATCTATGATTCCAGAGTGGGGGATGGAGTTGAAGGCCTAGGTGAGGTCCAGATAGGCTATGTGGACCACCTTACCCTCGTCCACACCTCTGGAGACTGATTCGAAGAAGTCAATCAGATTCAGGAGATAAGATCGGCCCTTCACAAACCCAAACTGGGTGGGGTCCAGTGTTTAAAGGTTGCCAATGTCTTTTGTTTATAAGTTCCATGATAATGCATTCCATGCCCTTGCAGATCAGGCTTTTCAGACTGATGGGACGGTAGTTCCCTGGATCCAAGGCAGATCCCCCCTTGTGGAGTGGGATAACTGTAGCTCAGTGGGCACGAAGCCTGAGGTGAGGCTATGATTAAACATGACACTTAGGTGAGGTGCCAATTCATTTTGTAGTTCATGTAATACACAGCCTGGGATGTCATCTGGTCCCATGGATGCTGTATTCTTAGCTGTGGAGAGTGCAGTTTCTACCTGTGTGGCCGTGATTACCGGAATTTGGCAATTATTTGGTATTGCGATGGGCCCTTTAGGGGATGAGAGGAGGGTGAAGTTGGCACTAAATCGATTTGCCAGGATATTGGCAATATCCTTGGGATCAGTATATTTAATAACATTCTGTTGTAGCTCAGAGCAGATCTGAGCAGTGCCATTTAGATTCTTGACATAATTATAGAATGCCTTGTGGTTGTCTTTGGAATCTTTGGCAATTTTGTTTTCGTAACTAGATTTTGAGGATTTTATGAGGGATCTCAGCTTCTTACTGAGGCTGGTGAGGGAGTTTTTTGCACCCTGGGATTTTCCACTTTTCTGCAACAGTTTCTTCCTTCTGTTGTATAGTTTGTTTATAGCAGAGGACCACCAGATTGGCTTCCTTTTTTTGGAGAAGAGCATCTTGGTTCTATTTGGGATGGCACGATTCATGCAGGAGTGGATGTGCTCGTACAGTGCCTTAGTGTAGGATTCTGCAGTCGAACTTTCAGATCCAGTCTGCATGGGTTTCATGAAGTTTGTCACTTCTGACTTCAGTAGCATGAAGTTGGCTTTGGAGAAGTTTTTTAAGGTGGTTTCCTTACTGGGGGGTGGGGGTGGGATGTGGATGTCAAGGGTGATTTACTTATGGTCAGACCTGACCAGTGAGGGGGTGACCACTGGTGTGGAGCATCTATCTCCCATGTTGGTAATGACCAGGTCTAGGATATTGGAGCCCCTGGTGGAACAATGGATTAGTTGATCCAAGGCATTGGAATTTATGAATTCCAAGAACCGTTGGGAAAAGGAGTTGGTACCCGAGTAGTTTTCCCAGTTAATGGCAGGGTAGTTGAAATCACCCAGTATTAGGGTGTTTGGTTGTATTTTAATATTTTCCAGTATGTTTAGAAAGGTATAGTGAGAATCTTGGGGCATAGTGGGGGATCTGTAGCAAGCTACAATTTGGAGTGCAGTCTTACCTAGCATTAGTTGCACCTGGAGAATTTCAGATGCATTGTGTTGGGCAACTAGCCTGGAGGTGTGAATATCCTTTGTGAATATCGACACTCCTCCACCTTTAATGTTTCAGTCTTGGTTTTGTGGCTGAAAAGTGTGGTAATAGCCTGGTATTGCAGGGGTGCTCTCTGGATCCTTGAACCAGGTCTCAGTTACTGCACAGATATCGATGTTCTCCATTTTTAAGAGTGCCTCGAGAGAGTGCATTTTGAGGTTTAGACTTCTAGCATTGAGTAGTATTACCTTCAGATTTTGCATGCATGTATCTGTTACAGTGGTGGTTTTATCCTTTGAACATTGCCTAAAAAGGCACTATAGGGGTGGCAAGAGCTTTAGCCAGTAACCTAAATCCCAGGGGTGACAGGTGCAGACCATCTCTGGCAAAGCATCGTGATTTGTCTATCATGTCTTCCCAGGCAGACAGATACTGGATCCCCTTTGAATGACACCAGAATCTTAGCCAATTGTTGAAGTCAATCATTTTGTCCTTATACTGTGGTATCATTCTGGGCGAAGGCAAGATGCTACTCAGGGCTAGGGTCAGACCTGCCTGGGCCACATGATCTGAGAGCTCTTCCATGTCTCTTTTCATGTAGTCCAGGGAGGTACATCTCAAGTCATTCACTGCAACATGGACAATAATGACAGAGTCGTATTTGTACTTGTTGTGGAGTGACTTGAGTGCATGTGTTATGTGGCAGATCCTGGCACCCGACAGGCAGCTGACTGTAATTTTCTCCTTGTTCAGCCTGGTGAGTGGGACATCAGTGGGCCTGACTATAGAGTCACCTATGACTAAAGTGTTTGGTACATTGTCTTGCCTTAGGGGCTATTGTTGGGTGGAACACTGGTGTTGTGAGCTATGTGCCACTTTGGTTGCAACTGGTGTTTGTTTGCGTTTCAGATTCGGAGGTCCTTGTTGCTTGGGTAGGTTAATGTTAAGGGCCTCCACATATGTGGGTTTAGTGTTGCTGTGTGCGGGTGTTGATGTTGTGGGTTTTGATGGGCTATGAGTTGCTTGAGGTATAGTGCAGGTGTTAACCTTCTTCTCTTGACTGTCTAGCACAATCTTAGCCGGAGAGAGCTTTGCTTCCAGTTTGGCTATGTAAGTGCATCTCTCGCAGGTTGTAGTGTTGGGTGGTAAGAGGAGAGGATTGTCTGTGTACATGAGGCAGTTGCCACATTGCCCCAGTATGCCCAGATTCACCAGGTGGACAGGAGAAATCACCGGAAGCTGACCCTTGGACATGCCTGTTTAGGTGCTTTTTTTGTAAAGTATAAGAGCTGTTTTCCCTTACCTTTGCAAGGTACTTTGCAGTTATAGGCTGTTTAGTGTCTACGATTAATTTTCCCTTATTGACAAGGAGAGTTGAGTGCTTGTATCAGCTTCAGGCTTCCTAGTGCTTTCCAGCAGGTTCTAGAGCAAGTGCTAGTCACAGGGGTTCAGATTTTAGTGCTACTACTGAGAAACCAGCTAGTTCTAAGGGAATATTTGAAGAGCAGACTTTCTGGGACCTGGAATAGTTTAACTGTAGCCTCGCAGTGCTGCACGAAAAATGTGCAAACATGTGTTTTTAAGCCAGAAAGTTGAAAGGAATAGAAATCAGCCCAAAAAGGCTAATAAAATTACAATTTCAGAGCTGGAAACCAATCCTCTAGCGTTAGATAGGCAGTACAATGCTCATTACTCCCACTGGTAAGCATTAGGACTTCCCTCTACCACAGCAAGGTCTGGATAGCTCTGAACACAGAAAATAAAGTCCTGAGACAAGCAAAGCCTAGGATATGGACTGGCTAGGAAAGGTGGGAAATGAGCAAACAAGATAGTATTATTTTTTATTTATTTTTTTTGGTAAAACAGGCTAAATAATGTAATAATACAGTAAATAAACACCAAAAAAAGCTAACACACTTGAGTGTGTAGTCCTAAGCAGTAAATGCAATTAAAACTCTACAAAATTAGCAATTTAAAATATTTTAAATGAAGCAAGGCAAGTGCACAACTGAAAAACGATTTAAGAGGCAGTAATACAGCAGAATAAGTAGCTAGTCTACATATACAGAGAAGTCTATATATACAGAAAAGCAGCTAAAACACACAAACAATACCGATGCAGTGCAACCTAGAGCATTACAAGTTGTTTTTGTTTGTTTGAAGACTACAAAATGCAGTGTTGTATGCAATAATGGATCCAATCAGTGAGGTATAAAGTGATATACTGATCTCCCTGGAATGATCAGACTTAGAATTAGTTAGGGGATCGGAGTGCCACAAAAACTGTTGCCACCTCTCTCAATTCATAGCTACTCTCTTACCTTCTTTGACACCAGTGCCTGACTGTTGCATATGTTTTCTCATGCAATCCATCCATTGTTTGGCTTGATGTCCTTGTTGCCCCTTGCTTTATTCCTGTCTCTCCAAAATCTTTTTTACCAGATTCGTTTCTGCTTTCATGTACTTGTAACTAAACCAACCTCCTCTGTTCTTCTTGACCTTCTTTACCACTGACACTATTTTGGCTTCTGCACTGATGTACTAATTTCTTCATCTATCCCACAGTGTGCAACCTACAAGCCATTTCAGGCACTCAGTCTTCATTACCTCAGACTTCCTCAGTTGCTCTGTCTTTACTGCCCAGGTTTGGGTCTATATTAAAAGACCGAAGAGGTGTTTCAGCGAACACCTCTTAGTCAACACGTAATGAGCAAATGCACTAAAGTGCGAATGCTCAAAACAGCGGTTTCTTTCCTGGGAAAGAAACCGCTAGCACAAACACACACGCACACAAACACACACACACACTTTAAAACATAACGTGGGAGCTTCAGCCCCCACACCTCCCAATGTGGGGGGCTGTTCCCCCCTAACTAAATATACCAACTCCGAGATCGCACTACAGTGAGGAAAGGGGCGAACACACTGGGATGGCCAAGTGATTTCTTTCCCAGGGAAAGAAATCGCTGTTTTGAGCATTCGTGCTTTAGTGCGTTCACTCATTACATGTCAACCAAGAAGTGTTTGCTGAAACACCTCTTCGTCTTTTAATATAGACCCCCAGATTTCTGTACCATAGATAAGCACTGGTCGCACCATTGTTTTGTATACCTTACTTTTCTACTTCTTTGCATTTGTCTATCATATACTACTGTGACATCTTTAGCCAGTTGGCTGCAACACCACTGATTCTAGATTTGACCTCCTTATTCAGACTTCCATTGTCTTCTCACTACACCTCCCAGATAGTTGAAGCTAATAACCTTTTACACTATTTCTCTTTTACTTTAAATTTCAGCTTCTTCTGCTTTCCCCAGTTTGCTGCTATGACCAGTCTTATTTGTATTCATCTTCATCCAATGTGCCCACAGATTTGCATTACATTCCGTATCATTTGCTAATGTTTCTCTTTAGAGCCTGCTTGTAATGCCTCATCTTCTGCACACAGCAGCTTTATTTATCTGTCTCCTCCCACCTGTTTGCTAATGTAGCAGTTGAATCAGGGCTAAACTGTAATGGACAATGACTCCCACTGGGAACCGTCTATGAGTCCTAACACTGTACTTGTGTCATTGGGTCCTTCTACATAGCTTCTAATAATTCTAACAATATTTCTGGGACTTTGAAGCACTGCAGGATTTCCCAGACCAGCTTTCTTTGACCTCGGCATGTGATTTCTCCAAGTCTAGGAGTGCCCAGATGCATTCTTTCCTCACTTCCAACTTATTTTCCACTAACTGACTCACTGCAAATATTGGGTCAGTTATACTGCAACCCAATCTAAATCCAAACTGCTCATCCCTCATCTAACTTTCTGCTAGTCTACGTGTTCATTTATAAATCACCACCTCCAGCACTTTCAAGCACTGTGACTGGAGTTTGACACATTTGAGCTGCTCCTACACAAATTATTGATATTGATATGCCTATGTATTTTATGCACACACACACACACACACACACACACACACACACACACATATATATATAGATAGATAGATATATGTGTGTGTATATATATATATATATATATATATATATATATATATATATATATATATATATATATGTATATATATTTATATATATATATATATATGTGTGTGTGTGTGTGTGTGGACTATTTGGTAACTGGGTCAGTAGCCTGGTCAGAAGACCCTTTTTGGCAAATGCCCATAAGTATACAAACAAAAGCAAACAACATAAATGATCAAAAAGCATACAGTACTTACAAACAAATGGCAAAATCAAATCTTGCTGATTAGTATCCAATCCAGAGTAGTATGCTTGTTGGAGTTTTTATTTATTCTGGTAGATGACTGGATGAGTTGGGTGAAACCATGAAGGTTTAGATGTTGGGTTGGATGGTTGTTGCAACAGGATTGCCAGTCAGTATTGAAATCACCTAAAATTATGGTCTTGTGGTTAACCCAAATGAGGAGGTTTTCTAGTGGAGGGATATGGCCAGCTGGGAAGTAGCTTCCTATTATGTTAATGGTTTTATTTTGGTTTATTTTGAGGGTGGTATAAATTATTTCTTCATTGCCAATTTGGGGTGCTGATACATTTAAGATCTGAATGTTTAGATGCTGTTTAAACATTAGAGCTATGCCACCCCCTTTCTTGTCTAACCAGTCTACTCTTAGTATGTCATAACCAGTAGGGAGAATTTGCTCACTGCTAATGTGAGGTTTTAGCCAAGTTTCTGTCAAGATGATAATATCTGGGGAGTACAAGTCTATGTTGGCATGGAGTTCGTGGACTTTATTGGTTATACTTCTGATATTTAGGCTTAGCAGAAGGAGGTCAGTTGGCTTTCTATTGGCTGTAATTTGGGAGAAGGTGTGGTTATTATACTGATTATTATGAATGGAGGGGCCAGGGTTGGGGTGGATGTCGCCATTGAGGGCAAGATTTGTTATACCTGAGGACATTAGTTTTATTAATGTGTGAAGTAGTTTTGTATTTTAGGGAAAATTTTTGTTTGGGTGTAGTAGATGATAGCTAATGTGGGGAGATTAGTTTGTTAAGTTTTAGGGATGCATTTTGTTTTTGTATTGTAGTTGATAGAAAACATAGAAATTGCATTGGGATGGTTCTTGTGTTGGTGGGAGAGGAGTAGTGCGAGGGTGAGTCATGAATAGTGGTGTGTGTAGTACTGCAGTGGAAGTGGCTGAGTGGGAGAATAATGGAGTTTTGGTAAGATGTAAGGTATGCAAGGAGAGTACATGTGATGAGTGTAAGTATGGTATGTTGAGTCATGTTAGCAGAAGTGGAGAGATAATAGTGGGATGGTGGTGGAGTTAGAGTTGGGAGTAATGGTGTGGTTGGTTGTCAGATTGATGGGAGGGGTTTCTGGTTATAATAAATGCAGGACCACTGGGGGCAGGTGGGAAACGTCTGCAAGGTGGGGAGTGCAAAGGGCAGAGATCCTATTCATTGTTCTTAGCAAGGGTTGTAAGCTGGAAAACAATCAGGCAAAGAAAAAAAATAATCTGCGTTGGTGGACAATCAGTTAGGTACCCCGCTTTCCACAGACTATTTTCTAAATTTGACCAAATACAAGCCAGATCAAGTACACTCTTATGGCAGAGCTGATCTCCGAGTGGTAAATAGGGGTGTATTAACAGGGATAGGTAGATACAGAGAGGGGTGGATAACTAAGCAGCTGTTCCTCTTGGTGAAGCGCTTCACTAGTACAGGCCAAATATAAATAGGCACGTCAGCAAAGATAGTGAAAATAACAGTTAAATTATGGGCTTTTTCTTACTTAGTCAAAAAAGCACATGCATAAGGTTCTGAACCACTTCCAGCTCAGTATGTCCTTGAAATAAAGGTAGCCGTGGTTCTTGGTGTAAAGTCCCATAAGAAGGATTTGACCATGTGTTAGCAGTAGGGCAATGGAATCCAGCAGGGAGGTAGAGAAGAAGGTTTAGTTAATAAGGTTCTGAGCCACTTTCAGCTCAGTATGTCCCTTAAGTAAAGGTAGCCGTGGTTCTTGGTTTAAAGTACCATAAGAAGGATTTGACCCCGTGTTAGCAGTAGGGCAATGGAATCCAGCAGGGAGGTACAGAAGGTCTGGTTATTGTAGGAGCATCTTACACTGAAGATCTGAAGTTGAGAGTGAAATATATATCTCTATCTATCTGTGTATGTATATATATATATATATATATGTATATATATATATATATATATATGCATAAGTGTGTGCACTGAAGTTAAATTACTGTGCACAGCTATTCCATGAGATATAGTAAATAGCTATAGATATGCATTATATATTGCTATACATCGATACACTGTGGAAAACAAAATGCAACAGAGACACCAGGCTTAGAAAATAGTACAGTTTATTATACAAAAATGTAAATATTGCAGGTCCTTCCCCTAAACAAGTCTTATTAACAAGAGGTCACAGTAAGTACCTTCAACTTAACCCATACAGTTTGGATGGTGTGGAGCCACGCAAACAAGGTAAACACTGTGGCATGCTAATTACAGCACAAGCAGATGAAGTGTATGTTAACCAGTCCAAGATGGAGGTGTTATTCAACAAGCTGTGCAGACTCAGTGCTGGTTTTCCCTGTGAATTCCAAAACCTATTGGAATACAGCCATGGAAAGGAGTCTACACAGAAACAATGCTAGTGGCTGCTGTTGCTTTAATTCATATGCATGTGCAACAGGCTGGAGCCTATGCTGCTGCTGCTGCTAACAGACCAAGACCAAGCAGGAGAAGAGTTTTCAGACCCAGTTTAACTTATCACATTCGACATGACATGGAAATTGCAGAATGCTACAGGGTGGATAGAGGCACACTACAGGAACTCTGCAAACTCTGTCATCCTCAACTCAGAGCCAGGGCAAACTGAAGGGAACCCATACCAGTGGAGACAAAAGTATATGTAGCACTTAGAATTTTAGCTACAGGAGCCTTTTAGAGACCAACAGGAGACATGCTGGGGGTGACATAGGCATCAGCATCCAGGATCCTCCATCAATTCCTTTATGCTATGCTACAACATACCAGTGACTACATATATTCTTCCCATACTCCTGAGGACAGGGCCACAAATATGGAGGAGGTCTACCCTGTAGCACACTACCCTCAAGTACTAGACACCATACATTGCACACATATAGAAATTAAGGTGCACCTGTCGAACAGGGAAGGATCTATATAAATAGAAAGGGCTTCCACTCTATTAACTGTCAAGTCATGTGTAATGCCAATGAAATCATCTTCAGTTTGTGTGCTGGCAACCCAGGCAGTTACCACGACTCACATATCTGACACACCTCCAGCTGTATCAGATGTTCACTAAGGGGGATATCCCACAGCGTCATTTACTGGGGGGTGCGGGTTATGCACTGGAGCCATGGCTGATGACACTCATCAGAAATGCACACACACATGCTGAAGGATGCCATAATGAGCCTCACGCTCAAACCAAAAATATCATAGAACATGTGGTTGGGCTGCTGAAAGTCATGGTTCTGGTGCCTAGATACATCTGGGGGAGCCCTGCAGTACAATCCACAGACACGTACTGAAATATTCACAGTATGCACCATGCTACACAACATCATCCTGAGAAAACAGCTTCAGCACAATCAACAATGGGAAGGGGCACACATCACACCACCAGTGTCAAGGTCACCACAGCCACAGACATGTGAGGAGTCAGAGGGGGAACCAGCAGCTGCTGTGGGTGTAGGCAGATGTAGGCAGGCTCAATATGCCCTTGTGTTGGCTAAGATGCAATTCATAGCACATTCACTCACCACCTAAGGAACTAAAACCTTCCTCCTATGCACAAACATATAGTAACATTGATGCCAGGCAATGCTTACAGCCTTTACCTACCCATGTAATGGCTGTGTACTGCTAGCATCAGACAGAGTAAGCCCCAGTTCTAAAACTGTTGCAACTCCAGGATATCAAGGTAAGTGTTGAACCTGGACTGTATTGTGTGATAATAGGAATGAATGTTATATCCTTGCATGTTGTTAGTTGGCAATGTAAGCAAGTAAAAGATGGGTGATTTGTACATAAATTTCTTTAACGTGACAGCAGAGACCTACATGATGTATATGTGCCCATTATTGAGTAGTAGGCCTCACGCATCAAATATTCACACAGTCATACCTCTCAAAAGTACTGATGGGTCACCAAATGTCTTCAGTTTAGCACCATACTTTTGTACTACAAAATCATTAAAGAGAGACATTGTAGTAATGAGACACATTTCAGTTTCACACTTCACAACCCTCACAAGATCATTGACAATACTGATGTAAAAATATTTGAGTCTATCAACAGTCTAACTTTCTAAGACCAATATAAGTCAAAGATACAATTACCAAATCAACATCACAAATGCACATATACTAACCATGAAGTCAGCTATGCACCCTGAAGCATCAGACACAAATGGTATGTATCCCTGAATCCAAAGGACAGAAAACAAGGATATAGTACAGTTATCATCACATGCACAGGGTATTGTGTGGGGAGGACATGAAGCCCAGGCTGACACAAAACGTCAGTGAGTGTGAGTAAGAAAGAGAAGCAGGCAGACATTTGGATAAAGTATTAAGTAGCCAGTGAGACAAAATGAGTTTTAAGCTTCACAGCTGAACCATGTAACTGTTGTGTGTGTCTGTATGGGTCCTCCAGGTGAAATTGGTGGGAGAGTGTCTGCATGAACACAGCCAATCTCTGTGCTAGCTCTACATCATGGTATATTGGACAGGTGTGAGCTGTGGATGGTAGAGGTGGCAGTTTATTTTTGTTGCACCTGATCACAAGAACTGGCTCTGCCAGGAGTTGCACTGGCATGTCCACACCCATGGTTAGATGCACTGCTGCTACCTGAACATGACTGATATCTGCTGAGCAAGCTCCCCTCATGAGGATACCCAGAGCCATAACCCCATGGTCTGCCATATCTGGGTGTGCACACCTCAACCACTGAAGGAGCAGTGGAAGTACTGCCATTATGGGAGTGTGATCAGGCACGGCCACATCAGATAACAGCAGATGATATGGCTGACCTACACCCACAAGGATGCCATCCCTCTCCCAGCAGACATTGCATACCAGGCCTATTCTGCCTTGTCTTTCATCTGATCCATTGAATCGGTAACATGGTAGAGGTAGTCACGCATGTCAGACTATGCCGCATCTACAATCCTAAGCATTTCTCTGGAGGACCTATGGGAAATATGCTTATGCCTCCATGGTGGCCCTAAATATACATTGAGTGGCACAGGAAGACACACCTGGATCAGGTGGAGGATGGGGAGCAGGCCTCCTCTGAGCACCCCTAACAATGCTTCTGCATGGCACCTCACCCACACTCTGGCTATGGCCAGAGTTAACAGGCACTGCAGCTGCAGAAACTACACTTCCCTGATCGAGTGTCTCACCAATTCCTGACAGCTCACTGGAATGGGTTGGCATAAACCTACTATGCCAGCATAATGCATCTGAGATACTTCAGGGGCAACTAACATTGGGTAAGATGGTGATCCAGGTCATAGCCTGCTATAGGTCCCCAACCATGTCCCTAGACTCTCACGCCATGTTCTTAAGCACCCTGGAATCTGTCAAGGTCCAACCCAACACTCTTATACTAGGAGACCTCACCTACCCATCCATCAACTGGGCAAACTACTCAAGCACCAATACACTGGAATTCATCAGTTCCAATGCCCTGGACCAGCTCATTCTGATCCCCACTAGAGGAAGCAACATCCTTGACCTGGTTATTACTGACATGATGACCATTGTTTTACATCAATAGTCTCTCCCTACCTGGTCAGATCTGACCATAAACTAATCACCATGGAAATCCACATCTCACCCACACCCCCTGCAAAGGTAACCACCTTGAAAAACTTCTCCAAAGCTGACTTTGGGCTCCTACAAATAGAGGTGGCTAACTTCACAGTATCCATGCCAATGGAAAATAGCTACATGATTGTCAAATCATACACCAATGCACTGTATGAACATGTACATAAATCCATAGAATTAGCCATACCCAACAGAACCAAGAGTCTCTCCTCCAAAAATAGGAAGCCAATCTGGTGGTCCCCTGCCATTAATAAACTCTGCAACAGAAGGAAGAAACTGTTGCAGAAAAAGGTGAAGTCCCAAGGCTGGAAAAACTCCTTTATTAGCCTCAACAAAAAGTTGAGATCCCTCATCAAATCCTCCAAAGCCAGCTATGAAAGCAGAATTGCAGATGACACTAAAAACAATCACAAAGCCTTCTATAGTTATATCAAGAACTTCCACAGCAATACCCAGATTTGCTCTGAGTTATTGCACAATGGTACCTCCTATACTGAGCCAACAGATATTGCCAACATACTGTCTGACAGATTCAGTGCCAACTTTACCCCTGTCTCCCCCCAAAGAACCAATCACAACACTGGAAGAATGCCAGACACCCAGCATTACTGCAGCACAGGTTAAAGCTGCATTTTCCAAGGACAATAATACAGCTTCCATGGGACCCAATAATATCCCTGGCTGTGTTCTACATGAACTACAAAGTGAACTGGCACCACATCTGTGTGCCCTGTTCAATCACAGCCTCATCTCAGGCTTTGTCCCTACTGAATGGCATACTGCTATCGTCATCCCTCTCCATAAAAGGGGAATGACTACAGACCTTGGGAATTATTGCCCCATTAGCCTGATGAGTCTGATATGTAAAGCTATGGAGCACATTATCATGGCCCTGATTAACAAAGATATACGAAATCTCCAAACTCTAGACCCCACGCAATTTGGCTTTGTGAAAGGGAGATCATGCCTGCTCAACCTGGTTGACTTCTTTGAGTCAGTCACCAGGGCTGTGGATGAAGGTAAGGCAGTGCATACAGCATAGCTTGATCTGGCCAAGGCCTTTGATACCATTTCTCACTCAGGAATTATTGAAAAACTTACCAAAATAGGTATCAAACCCATATATCACTAGGCAGGTTGGAAATTGGTCACAGATAGAACACACAGTGTGAAAGTAGTGGACTTCAAGTCAGACTGCTGACCAGTCACGAGTGGAGTCCCACAGGGATTGGTCCTGGGTCCTCTCCTGTTCGGCATCTACTTCTCAGACATCCAGGCCAACACAAAGGGATTCTAGCTGACCAAGTTCACAGACGACTGCAAGCTGGGAGCCATTATTAACTCCCCAAGTGATGTAGGCATCCTACAGAAAGTCCTCACTGAGACCAATGACTGGTGTCGAAACCATGGCCTTAAGCTTAATGCCAAAAAATGCGTTGTCATTCCCTTTGGTAAAAACTCAGTTCCCACTAATTACCACATTGATGAGAACCCACTGAACACTGAAGGTGTTATAAGAGATCTGGACATGCAGGTTGACAGCAACCTCTCCTTCGATCACCACATTGCCACTGTGGTCAGAAATTCCTTCTATGTTGCACATCTCATTACCAAGGGTTTTGCATCCAGGAGGAAGGAGGTCATCATCATCTCTCTCTACTCTTCCCTCATTAGACCAATCATTGAGTATAATGCCCCATTTGGCATGTACCTCACTAGACACTTGCAACAGATGGAGAGGCCACAGAAGTACCTCACAAAGAAGATCCTAGGCATTTAACACATGTCCTACACAGACAGACTCAAAAGACTCCAACTATTCTCTACCTCATATCGCCTACTTAGAGGTGATCTCTGCTTGACTTACAAAGCTATGTTTCACCCAGCTCTATTAGAAATGCTACATCTAAAGAAATCCCAATCCCTCCACACTACACACTTCAGAGACCTCAACCTCATTACCACAATCAACAGAACATGCTAGAGTGGCAGGTTTCTCACCCAGATACTGCCCATGCTCTGAAATAAACTTCCCATACATGTCAAGCAGAACACCTTGCTATCCCTCTTCAAGTGAAATATTGATGAGTGGATGGGTAATAGAAACTTCACCCCGGGGATTACTCCAGTGGCTTTACTTGATAGAGGCACTGGGAACTAACATCAGGCGGCACGATGCCAGGGCACTTCTATGGGCTAGGCTTGTAAAGGCTCCAGGGCTATTAACCTAGTACACACCTATGAACCTATGTGCATTTGCATCTATGAACATATGTATGCATATTCTTTAGTAGAGTTCAATCCTCATGGTCATCTGGGAATGTAGTGTCTTTGATTAGATCAGATTTAGTTTTGTGCATACCTCTCAATTGCTATGATTAAGGCATAGCACTATGATTTTTGACATCTGATTTTGCTTTTGTCAACCTAGATTTATTGATTTTAGTCTGTTTTTCATTGTAAAGATAGACCTGCTCAAGGGTTGATACAGTATTAAATGATTGAAATAAGCCTGCACAAAGCTTACTTTTCTTATTTGGGCCCTCATAGCTATAATTTTTAAAGGGCAATGCTATGATGTTTAATGCTCGGAGGTTGAGAATTATGGTTCTGTTCCTCTGCATTGATTATTTTGTAGTTACAATGTTTCATTATCATTATGAATGTTTTCACTTTATGCCTTAATATTTCATTTTGGTTCCTTTCAGTCCACCTGATGTCCTAGCTAGTAAGAGTTTTCTGACACTGACATGAGCCCCAAAGCAGACGTGGTTGGTCATATGACAAGCTGGAGGCAAGAATGAAAATATATACAAAATACTTGTTTACTTGGTAGGGTTCTTGTTTTCATAAGCTGTACTCATATTCTAGCTGGAAAAGGAAGACTGAAATGGGGAACGGGTCATAGAAAAACATAAATATGATCACTAAGACATTTTTATGACTGCTTAGCAGTATTCTGATGCCCTATAAGGATTTCCCACTGACTCTGACTCTGGGAAGTGTTTGGCATGGCTGTAAAGCTCACCAGCCCAAGACGAGAGAAAACATGGCAGTAAGAGGAAGGTATGAAACAAAACTCATAAAGGGCTTGTTGTAACATCTTTGGCAAACCTTCCTATAGATACATTTAGACTTGGGTAATCAGCCTGTCTGTCATCCTTTTCCTATCTCTGAAGTTCAGCACAGGGTGTGAATAAAAACAAGCCTAAACAATGCATGTCAAAAAGAACTGGCCTGTTTTAAAATAATTCTGGATTCTCAGATCTGCCCTCATTTTTTCAAAGAGAAACTCAAAGAACGGTCACTTTTAGGTGACATGGTGCCTGTCTGCTAGAGAGGGGACATGGAGATATGTCAGGCAGGATACAAATTTGGCAACAGATAGATGCTGATGTGAATGCAGTAGGCGGCCACAGCAGGACATATGATCAGGTGTGCTATGGGGCCACTGACATGATCTCATCTGCAAGGAGGAGAGCAGCTGCAGTGACCTGCAATCATATGGGTGATCCTGACAGTGGAAGAGTAGGATTCTTACCACCTGATGTCAGAGTTTGGCATATGTGTTTATTGTATTTAAGTTATTCATAAATTGTGAAACATAGTAGTTTGGCCTCAGCTACTGGGGGGATGAGGGTGTGATTAATAAGTGGGTAAGGAGTTGATGGTGGATACATCTTTCTAGAATCTTTGATAGGGGTGATAGGATCACAATCGGATAGTAGCTGGAGATGTCAGTAGAGTAGCTGCCCTTCTGGAAGGGGATGATATATGAGGTTTTCCACAAGGATGGAACAGTGCACAGAGAAATAGATCTATTAATAAGTAGGGAGATAGGGTAGGCAATGGCCTTGGATACAATTTGGAGATATTCGGCTGATAGATTGTCGGCAATGAGAGTGGTTGGTTTGAGTGAATGGTTGATGCTGGTACTGGTTTGATTGAGAAAGGGGTGGAGTTTGGCATTTTGGGGACTGTGGTTGGGCTGTGGGTGATATATCATTCATGAGTTTCAGTATGGAAGAGGTAAAATAGTTATTGAAGTTTGAGGCTACGTCAAGGTCTGTACCTTTGATGTTTAGTGGTGGTGTAGTGGCTTTTCTGAGCTGGAGGATGTTGTTCAATGCAGCCCATAATTTCTGTGAGTTGTTTCTGTGTTTCCTTTGTAAGGAAATATAGTGATTTTGTTTGTCTATCTTGACCTGCTTTTTTGCTTTATTTCTAAGTTCAGAAAAGGTTTATCTAGTTTTGGGTGTTTTGTCTTGTCGCTATGTTTTCCAAGCTTTGTACCTATCCTTAAGTAAGATCTTTGTGGTTTTCTCTAGCCAGGGGGCAGGGTTACTTCGTACCCTAATTGTTTTGAGTGGGGCTAATTGGTTTAGAATCTCTAGGAATGTGTAATTAAAGTATTCTACTGCATTATCCAGGGGGCAGGGTTTTTAAGGGAGCCCAGTTTCAGGGCTTTAAGGTTTCTGAGAATTGCTCCGAGGGGAAGTTTTTTCAGGAATAGGTTTGTAGCAGGGATGATGGGTTGGTACATTTAAGTTTGTCCCGAAGGAGAAAAGTTGGACTGTGGTCACTGAGGGAGTTGGGTAGTGTTCCACATTGGTGGGCAGTGTTGGGCTGGTTAGTGAGGATCTAATCCAAGGTTGATTCTCTTTTGGTGGTCTTGTCAATTTATGTGGGTGAGTGTATGAGATGAGTGAAGTTATATAGGTTTATGTGGTTGGTGGCTGTTGGTAAGTTTATACTGTTCCAGTCTATGTTGACATCGCCTAGGATTATAGTTTCTTGGGAGAAGGAGTGGGAAGCCCAGAGGAGTATAGATTCTAGGATATTAAGGTTGTCTCCTGGTGGTATATAGATGCTGAGCAAGTTTAGTTGCTTGTGTTGGTTTAGAAGGAGTTTGGTGAATAGAGTTTCAGCACTGTTAAAATTTGGGGTTTCTTTTTGAAGGACCTGAACTTTTAAGTTTGATTTGTAAAGAAGGGTGATGCAGCCACCTCTTCTGTGTGCTCTTTCTACTCTTAATATGTTAAACCCAGGTGGAGTTATGGAGTTGTCTTTAATGTGGGGCTTAAGCCATGTTTCTGTAATGACCGTTATATCTGGGTTGTATACAGAGATAGCTGAATGTAAATGTTCTATTTTGTTCATGATACTATGAATGTTTAGGTTCAGTATAAGTATGTCAGTGGGTTTGTACTTAAATGGGAGGTTGAGGTTGGGTGGGTCTTTAGAGATAGTTGTTGGTCTGGGGTTGGGGTGAATGTCCCCTCCTAGTAGTATCTGAGCTGCTATGTTGGTAATGGTTTTAAGGTAGAATATCGTTAAGAAGTGATGTTTGGGGTTGGGGTTTTTTTTGGTTTGTGAGGTGTAATGAATTGGTGAGGTGAGTTGAAAGAAGAAAGGGCGATGGGTCACTAGGTGTGTGTTTGTAAGTATGCAGGGGTTACTTGTGGTATGGGGAAAGGTGGGGGATTTGATACAGTACAGATTGATGAGTGGATGGTGATAAGTGGTACTAATGGAGATTAAGTAGAGACAGATGGATAAGGAAAGCAGAAGTATGGGGATGGTATGGTGATGGGAGTGGGGGGTTAGTGTCATAGTGTCAGTGAGATCTATGTATTGCAGAGATGTGGATGGAGGAGGAGAGAAGGGGTGTGTGCAGGTTTGGCTTACAGCAGTAGTAGAATGTATTTAGAAATCGGTGGGTTGAAAAGAGGTGGATGGTAGCCTAGTGGAGTGTGGATGCGGATAATTGTTGCAGAGTTGTATTCATGTGATTGGGTGTTGGGTGTGGCAGGTGAGTCAGGTGATGTGGTGTAAGGGCATGGTAGGAGAGCAGAGTGAGCCCGAGCATTAGCGAGGGTAAACGGAGTAGGGTGGCACCAAGCCATACAGGTAGGTGACTACAGAGACAATAAGTAAGCTTATTGGCAACAGACTGCAGATATATCCCATCTTTGCTACCCCACCCCCAAAAGAACAGGCAAATACCACATTTTGGTAACAAACCATCAGTGCAATGCTTAAAGTGTTATCAAACAAACAGTCCCTGACACATCTCTACAGATTTAACACAGAACATTCCATTTTAAGCTACTGCCAATCACATATACCTGTGAAATGCCTGGACAAACATGCCCATGCCCTCAGTATACTTCTAAGTAATGCATACAGATAAAATTAGCATTTTCTAATTAATATATATGTATGTATGTATATATATATATATATATATATATATATATATATATATATATATACAGAGAGAGAAAGTTTAATATATATATATATATATATATATATATATATATATATATATGTGTGTGTGTGTGTGTGTGTTTGTGTGTGTGTGTGTGTGTTGTGTGTGTGTATATATGTATATATATATATATATATATATTTTTTTTTTAATGACATTTCAGCATATGCAATATATAGCTGAAAAATGCAAGCATACCTTCTCAAGGTCAGTAGTCTTCTGTGAAGATATATCCCAAAGTAATATCCTCTTCTGTGTTCTCGACATAAACAAGTCTCCTTACCTTCAGGTTCCCTAGCAGCACAGCTGTCTTTAAATGGTGTAGATTCAGGGCTGTGAGTATGGTGAAGATACAAATGAGGTGTGAACTCATTAGAATTGCTGAATCCCAAATACTTGGTTCTGTGTATCTGATGTAAACATAATGGAGACACTTCCTCAGTGTTTGTTGCTAATGGATTGTAACTGTGAAAGATTACTGGTAGAGATAAGGAAAACACAACAACAATGCAGACTGCCCTGTCTCCAGTAGGTATGTCAGGATAGACTTACAAAGTATAGAAGTAATTTTATAAAGGTTGGAAATGTAAGTAAGCAACACACAATTCACAGGTTCTGTTCATTAACATAACTTTCTTTGTTGACAGATGTATATTGTTGCCATTTAATATCCTCACACATTTTAAGGACAATGATATAGAATGCCTTAGATTACTGGTCAGATAAGACAAGAATGAGCAATAAACACAAGAGAAGTAAGACAGAGCTGCATTTTTGCAAGCAGTAGTCATAAATGGTTGTGTGATCACTCAGTGCACTACATCCAGAATTAATACATGTACAAATGACTGTCATATGGTTTCTTAGCGCTGTGGATAATGTTGCAGATGGTTGTATGCCGAATGATTTCAGTTCCCTGCTGCAAAGCTGTTTGTGTGGCAAAGAGGGATAAAGCACCCTTTCTGTGTTCTGAAGGTTCATTGGAGTGAGAATTTAAATCCAGACCTATGTAAAAATATTTCATGTGTACTAACAATCATTTTGCAGTATTTATTTCTTAGATTGATTTTCTTAATTTCAACTATTTTTCCCTTTTATTTATTTTTTATTTTTTTTTTTAATTTATTTATTTATTTATTTTTGGCTAGTGTTTAGGAGTGCAAGGCTTAGCTCAATGAAAAATGAATGTCAGGTTTGGCTGTGCTTATCTCATTTGCATAATCACAACCAGGGCTAGTGGCCCATACAGGAAGCAGACAGAAATGTGCAGGCAGGGCATCTGAAAAAAGTATAAAGGTCAAAAAGGATACATTGTTGCAATTTTTGCTTTCCATCATTTAAAGCCCCTAAGCGACATTGTGTGGTGGTTAGTAAGGTTCTCCAACATTACAGCCATTGAACATCTGCAGACAGGATATACACAGTCAATAACTGAAAACAGATACATTTATTTAATTCATTTGGGCAATGCAAAAACATGCTAAGTGGTGTTGCTCAACAGTTAATGAACGAAACTTAAAAATGGGTTGGAAATTAAGGAACCATCATGTACCTAGTCCTGTGGCAGCAGGTGTAAGTTTTCGGCTGGAATACAAATGATCCTGTGTTCTAGTACAGGGTGTGCAACCTATTTTTACTGTTGTGACAGTGCAGTTTATAGCAATGAACTGAAAAATATACAAGTGTTAATTCAACATTCTTGGGGCAACAGGTGTATGTGTAGGCTACCATACACATGGTCCTGACATTCCAGTCATTTTTACTGTTGTTCCATTTCCCATTACATTCATTCTCACTTATAACACTTTAGATAGTGGAACTGATAAATTATATGTATGAGGGATAAGACACCCTTATTGTGTTTTCAGATGTATGACTGAAGGTATACTGTCCACTATATTTCTGTAAGTATAATTCTGCTATCTGGACTTGGATGGCCTTCACATTTAAATATGACACATGCAGAAATGAATCTGTATAAAAGAACCTTGTCAGTTCACACACTTGCATGATTAACACCTCAGACAGTCAGCTGTGTTTATAAATGTTTCATGACTATGTCTGAGCAGCACTTCTTCTGTGGTAAAGATGGAGAATCACTACTTTGGAAGAAAATGTTCTGTCCCTTATGCCTAGGTTTGAATCCAACACTTTAAAATCAATTTTACCAGTGTAAAAAGCCAAAAACAAATGTGTCTGGTCATGACATTTATGCCCTCGGTGCATGTCTGCAAATTTAACACACCTAACAGTTACCTTCCAGTTTTCAATATATATTTCCAAGCTATAACAGTATTCACCCCTCAAACTAAGTTAAAGTGTCATATTAACCGTCTAATTTAAAATATTTATTTCCTCCCTACTTGGCACTTCTGCTCTCCCTTTAACATCACACAAAAGCTGTTGAAATTTTTGCTTGGATTTGTGCACGACCAATAAATGTGATGACAGGAATTGGCAGGAAATCATTAATTGCCATTACTCTAATTTGACAGTTAGACATGTCTGGAGGTAGAGGTCAAGGTGCCCAGTTTAGGGCACAGAGCTGGAGTGTTCAGGAGTTCAGTACATTTATTGGGCTTCTGGTAAAGTGTCACAGCCAAAGGCTTCTGCAGGTGGACTATTGTGGCTCCCAGTACATGTCTGAGGCTTGGAGTAGTTTGGTTCAGGCTGTATCCAGTGCTACTGGTACTCTAAGCACTGGAGAACAGTGTAGCTGTCATTTTAATGACCTACAATGGTGCAAGAGGAACCAACTATAGGAGTCAAATATAAGACTGTAGTCAGAGGCTGTGGGTTCAAATACCAAGAGTAACAACTATACAATACTGCATTTATTTAATAATATTACATAAAATTAAACTCTATACAAGTGGCATAAATGTCCTGCTGCTAACTGTAATCTCTATAATTGGACTGAGCATATGTGCAATATATGCACATTTCAAGGATTACTTTCACTAGTCTATAGTTATAGTGTGTAGTTAGGATGTATAGTAAAATGTAATACTTCAGATAAAATAGGTGTATAATTGTGTTACTGCACTGTATGTCACATATGATGACATTAATTTTTTTTTTTCTCTCACTCCAACCCTTATCTCTTTTTTCCTATTATGTGTAGTCAAAATCTCTCCATGTCACTCATCTGTAACACATCACTAAATACTTTAAAGCACAGCAAGGTAGGCCAGCCCCAGTGGATCAGCCTGCCCCCACCACCAATGCCCAGCACTTCTGGGACCCAACCTGGCAACATTGTCTGTGCTGCCCCTGCACTACCTGTGCCCTCAGGTAGTACTGCCTCAGCAGCTGGTGCTGTGGTTCTCTCAAGGAGCCGTGGCAGAGGTGGGGATTTCATCACTCATTAGGAGATGCCAGGGTTAGTCCATAGGGTTGTGCACTATACCATTGGTGTATGCCTACACCAGATGGAGATGCTGCTGTCCCTCATGGTATGTAGGAGGAGAAGACATCAATCACTCCAGCTGCCAGGGGAGTAAGTGGAAAGTGATGACAGTCCAGTTTTTGAGGACTAGATTCTCACTGTTTCCATATTTGATGGACATGAGTCCGGGTTGTCCCCTCCCTCACCCCAATCATGGTGTCCTACAACATTTTGTATCTCTCATCATCCCTGTGTCTTGTCTTTTTTTGTCTTGTCTGTCTGTGTTTGCTTCCTTACCTACCCAACTTACCTGACTCAGAAATACCAATGTCCCTTACCCAGCATTCTTCTCTTACTAGTTAAAAAAAAAATGAGTACATTTCCACAGAAAAAATATTGCCCCATACAAAGCTCTCCTTTTCATACACTGTAATCTTGATATTTCTTGCAATTGGAACTCTGGTATTTACTGTAAATAGATATTTTCATGTTTTTTTTCTTATTTATTATTAAATATATTTAAACTTTTCATTGTGGCTGGTCTTTTAGAGAATATTGTAATCGCTGAGAGTACTGGCCACTCCTGGATGCATTGCTGTTGGTCAAGCTACCATTTGTGTTAATGTTAATTTCACTCAGTATAATTGGGTACCCTTGCAAGAGCCTTAGAGTAGTTGGCTTTGGAGTGTCTGGTGGTGGTGTAACCACCTTATAATCTGGGCAGAAGGGGGCATAGCTAGTAAATCTGTGCCAGCCTTTCCCAGGTGTGTGTGTGTGTGTGTGTGTGTGTGTGTGTGTGTGTGTGTGTGTGTGTGTGTGTGTGTGTGTGTGTGTGTGTGTGTGTGTGTGTGTGCGTGTGTGTGTGAGTGACAAAATCAAATCTCAAAGACGGTGTGTATCAGCTGTTTGAAGCAGGGACATGAAGCACTAGTTTTAAAACTTGGCTAGGACAATCAGTTGAGGTCTCAACTCTATAGCTGTGCCAGTGGAGGGTCTTACAGGGGACCTGGAGGAAGACAGATAGAGAAATCCAGACCCTGGACTATGCACGTCCCCTGTGTGCTCTTAAGGTAAATTGTGCAGAGCGCTGCATCTGGAAATGCTGGGTCCAATTTTTTCCAAGTGAATGTCCCTCTCCAATGTCAGTGGTGAGGATTCAGGCTCCTTAATTACTGGCCCAAAGTGGGGACATCAAACACCACACCATTAGTGTATGCCTACACCAGATGAAGAGATTACTCTCCCTCATGGTCTATATGAGGAGAAGACATGAAGCACTCCAGCCTCCAGAGAAGTAAGGGAACAGTAATGACAGTACAGTGCGTGAGGACTCAATTCTCATTCATGTTTGACAGGCATGAGCCTATGTTGTCCTCTCCCTCACCCCAATCATGGTGTCCACCAAACTTTTGTGTCTCTCACCATCCCTATCTCTTGTCTTATTTGTCTTGTTTGTTTGCATTTGTTTCCTTGTCTACCCAATTTACCTGATGCAGAAATACATATGCCACTTACCCAGCATTCCTCTCTTACTGAATTAAAAAAAGAAAGATTGGCACCTGTCCCACAAAAAAAAAAAAAAATTGTCACATACATAGCTGTCCCTTTTGCACACGTCTTCTTGACACACTTGATTCAGTCCAATTGGCTGTACAACATGATTATGTTGTTGTCACCCCTCTTTCTGGAGGTGACAGCCCAAATTCAGCTAATATTCTGCATATATTTTTAGTTTACACTGCTGAAGAAATGAATAGCTATCTTTCTTTCCTCCCTCCCATCTTCATGTTCCTGTATTGCTTTCCCTTTTTTCTTCCCCTCCACTTCCTCCCCCCATTTTGCCATTTTCCCATCTACTTCCTTTTAACACGTATAATCTGGTAAAAAAATAGAATTACATACAACACACATGAGTACCAGAAAATAAAATAGATCCCGTCACCTTTTGGCCTCTATATTTGTGGGAAGTTTGGCATAGTGCACCAATGCCAAGTGACAGTGAGCGGCTCTACAATGTTGCAATTACCTCCACCCAATGCCCCTTAACCCCACTGTGCTCTGTCAATACACACAGTAACGTATTCTGAATGTCATTGCATTATCACTGTTTATTTAAAAGCATTACATACACCTGTATTCGAACCTAGTGTCATCTAGGTTCAGAAAGAAATGTATCAGTGCATTTTCACCTGCTGCCACAGAGTCAGCTAAGCATCAAGTGTGTTTCATACACTCAATACTAACTCTCAGAATTTTAGCAATGCGGCTAGCATTTACATGCTGCTTAACTATTCACAAACAGAAAAAGTAATGGACATGTGAATCTTGTATGCACGAACACTTTGCTATCCATCGTGCAAACCCACTGCTTGCTGCTGTGCTATGCAAAGTCACTATTAGCATGTATTAGTTCTGTTTACTATTTACTTTTCATGCCATGAAACTACATGTGGAAACATAGCAAACTGAAGGCTCTATCTAACAATATGTCACATATTTACAGTGCAGCCATGTGTTGCCTCCCCCATGCACTGCAACCTTGGTCTCTCAGTATTTGTTCACAAATATATCAACTACACTACATAAATTAATAACAAATGTGTGATATGTAATACACATCAATCGGGTTAACATGCAGAACTAGAACTATCTTCACAGTTGAATATGTCTACACATCCATCATCTGACCTTGGCAACTATTAACCCATATGCCTAACCAGTCTTATCTGCAAGGCTATGGAAAGAATCATCATGAACCATATCCACAGGGAGATAGGCAACCTTCAAACACTTGAATTTTGGTTTAATCAAGGGTAGATCTTGCTTATTAAAGCTAGTGGACTTCTTTGAGAATGCCACCAAAGCCTTGCATGAGGAAAAACAGTTTATACCACCTATCTTGATTCACCCAAAGCTTTTGACACAATCCCCCATCCGGCTATCATAGAGAAGTTCTCCCATCTGGAGATTAACCCATACATTACTAACAATACATTACTAGGTCAGTAGTCAATTAGCTCACCAACAGAACACACACTGTCAAACATGGGGGGGGGGGGGCATCTCCACCAGTTACCAGTGCAATGCCACAAGGATCTGTGCTGGACCCTCTAATGTTTGGAAACAATTACTCTGAAGTCCAGGCAAAGGTAGACGGCCTCTGACTTACTAAGTTTGTGGATGACTGTAGACTGGGCACACTCATATAGAGTTCCCCAACGATGTTAACATATTACAGAAAGGGCTGACACAGGCAAATGATTGGTGCCAAACTCATGGACTGAAACTTATTACAAAAAATGCCTCATTATCCCCTTTGACAAAGAAGTAGCCACTGCTAATTATGATATAGATAGTTCCCATCTAAGCTCAAACTCAGTCATGCAACACTTGGGAACATGGGTTGATAGCAATCAAAACTTTGATCACCATGTGTCCATAGCGGTAAGAAAAGCATTATACATTGTGGACCTCATAAACAAGGGCATCATATCCAAGACCAGGGAGGTCATAGCTCCACTGTACTCTACCTTTATTAGACCACTAATTCAGTGAAATGCTCCCTTCAGTATGTACCTCACCAGGCGCCTGCAGCAGCTCTAGAGAAAACAGAGATTTCTTACCAAGAGAATCCAGGGCCTCCAAAACATGACATACATGGAAAGACTGAAAGCCCTGTCACTGTACTCAGTATCACACAGGCTGCTGACAGATGACCTGTGCCTGGTCAACATAGTAGTCTCAGACCCTGCCCTAATGGAAATGCTGGACATCCACAAATCAAATGAGACAAGAATAACTTGCTCCAGGGATCACAACCTAGCCTGTGACATAAACAGAACATGCTGGAGAGACAGATATATCAGCCAGCAATTGCTGATCCTCAGGAATAGGCTCCCACTCCATGTGAAGCATAACTCCTCAATGACCCTATTCAAAAGCAGCGTCAATAACTGGATGCGTGACTGTAAATCCACCCTCATGAGCAGGGGCAGCCATTCCTGATCACAAAATCGCTCTACTAACAATGATTATTTAACTACTGTATGGTCAATAAGGCTACTCAGGTTTTTACATGGCTAGGCTTGTAAAGACCCTAGGGCCATTAACCTAGTAACTTCCTATGAAACAATGAACCTATGAACCTATGAAGGTCTCCTGATGTATTCTCTCCAACATCCACTGCTGATGTCATCCACTCTAAGTTGTTCTGCAGCCTTATAAAAAGGCACTGTGGCACTTGCGTAAAGTACTGACTTTTGTAGTCTGTTTGTGTAGAGGGATTCTGTTCTCACTGCAGCAAACTGTGTGTGTGTGTGTGTGTGTGTGTGTGTGTGTGTGTGTGTGTGTGTGTGTGTGTGTGTGTGTGTGTGTGTGTGTATGTGTGTGTGTGTGTGTGTATATATATATATATATATATATATATATATATATATATATATATATATATATATATATATAAAACCAGAAAAGCATTAATTTGTATCCTACAATTACCACTCCAATTCCATGGACTGACAGTATTTTGACACATGCACATACCTACACATCCATTTCATACAGGCCTGCCAACAGCTTCTCTTCCACATCCATTGCTGATGTCATCCAATATAAGTTGTGCTGCAGCCTTGTAAAAGACAAAGTCAGACTTGTGCTGTGTTGCATGTGTAAAGTACTGAGTTCTGTAGTCTGTGTATTTAAATAGGTAGTGGTTCTGTTATCACTGCAGTCAACTGGTGTATGGGTGTGTGTCTGTGTGTGTGTGTGTGTGTGTATGTGTGTGTGTGTGTGTGTGTGTGTGTGTGTGTGTGTGTGTGTGTGTGTGTGTGTGTGTGTGTGTATGTGTGAGTGCTTGTGCACTTGTTTGACATTACAGATAGAGCCTTTTACATGTGGGATACTGCTATTACCATATTCTCCTCTCCAGACACTGCTGATGTCATCACCTACAAAGTGTTGTCTGAGACACTCTAAGTCAGACTTGAGCTGTGGCACTTGCCTAAAATACAGAGTTCTGTAGTCTATGTACTTGGATAGATAGGGGTTCTGTTCTCACTGCAGTCAGCTGGGATGTGTGTGTGTTTGTGTGTGTTTGTGCACTTGCCTGACATTAGAGAGAGCCTTTTACATCAGAATGGGGGACACTGCTATTACCATATTCTCCTTACCAGACACTGCTGACGTTATCACCTATTTCTGATTTGTGGATGTGCACTATTCCCACTAGGACAGGGTCAGAGACTGACCTGGAGATCAGGCAGAAGTCATCTCTTCCTATACTCTACAGATTACAGTGGCATGACGTTCAGTCTATCCACATATGTCATGGTATGGTTTGTAGGCCTAGTGTTTTCTTGGCAAGATACTCCTGTAATCTTTCCATTTGCTGCACGTGTCTGTACATGCAAAAGGAAGCATTATACTCAATTAGCGTTTTGATGAGGTTTGAGTACATTACTGTTATATAATTCTCAGATCTAATACGATGGAGTGACTTATGATGTGCATGACATAGACTTTCAATACCATGGTGAACGCTTGTTTTTTTATCACTAAGTTTTAGCTTAGTGGGAGTGTTGTCAATGCTGTAATTAGCAGGGAATTTTGCATTTATTTGTATACCATGTGGTGTTGTCACCAATCATTTGTCTGTGTTAGTCCCTCCTGTAGTATATGATCATCATAGATGGACTCAATGGGTGCACCCAATATGCAAGAATCAGCAAACATGGTAAGCCAAAGGTCATATACTTTAGTCTGAATTATTGAGAAATAGATTCCAAACAGTAAAGGGCCAAGCACAGATCCATGGGGTACACCAGTGATGACAACACTACTGAGACAGGTTGATTCACCAGCTTTCATAGTATGTGTTCTGTCAGTGAGCCAATTGATTATTCATCTAGTGAAGTAAGGGTTAATCTCCATCTGGGAGAGTTTCTCAATGATATTTGCATGGGGGCTGTGTCCAAACCCTAGGTGAGATCAAGATACGCAGTATTCACTGTCTTAGCTTTATCCAGGCCTATCACACAGAATCAATGGGCTGTGACAACATCACAGATCACCTATAGCATGACTCAATAGATACATCTTCCTGACAAGGTTGAAAACACACTTCAACACACCCTTCACACAGACTATGTTCATGTAGAAGGGCGTATATCAACATGCATACATCTGAGTTGACGGGACAGTACTCAATGCATGCATGTATAGACACATCCTGACTCTCCTCATCTGTGAGGTAGACCAACATGTCATCATGGACCTTTTCTAAATGGACATTAGTAATATCCCGGTGGTGTGCAATAGACCTGTCAAATTGTTAATGTTACATCATGTCTGTTACATGAGTTAGATGTCCTCAAAGAGGTCATCGAGGACATGTATCATGACAACAATATAATTTTTTTGAACTTGACAAGCCCATGCCACTTGACACAAATCTGCACTGAGATATTCACTCAGCACTGTCAGATGTGGCCATAAACACCTATATCACCAAGTGGGTAGAACACTGGATCACATATGTGGCATCCAAATTTGTTGAAACACGTGAAGTGACCTATATCTCAGGTCCAGTGATCAGGTCCCTACATCAGGGCTATCTGCTAGGCACTTTCCTGTCCATTATGTAAGTAACAGATGTCACACATGATACACATCCTGTGTCCAAACAGCTGTCTGAAGGACTACAGATTGTGGGTAATCCTGTATTCCAACTGAGATATTAGTATAATGCAAACAGTAACAACACATACCACAGATTGCTGCCACAGCCATGACAACCCCTGCAATGAAACAGAAACATGAGAGGGAGTTTTTGCATCATGAAAACAAATGCATAACCCAAGGATAATGTAGACATCACACCATATAATAAGACCAATAGGTATATGACTTGTGTCCTGGGTAGATGGTATGTGGAATGTCCACCAGCATGTAGCTACAATGCTGACTACACCCTTGTATGTAACACAACTGCCAAGTATGTGAAGGGCATCCACATCACAGGTCATAACACCTCCATAGTTCACAGCCTTCATCACACCAATAACTGAGTAAATTGCACCCTTCTTCGTGTACCTTCTTACACATCTTCTAGTGATGTGTAACTGAAGTGTACCACCTTTGCCACAGTGAGCTGTCACACATCTTATTGGCCATACCTAGATATTCTTTTTGTTGTATAAACATTACTGTCAGATGGTACAGAACCCCTATCAAGTTGTTACACCAGATGCATATGTGTGATACCTGTTATTGTGATGCACACAGTACATGCACAGCTTTTTGACAACATTGATGGCATGGGTAACATTTGTGGCAGTGTGGATAGTGCTATATCTATCTATCTGTCTATCTATCTATCTATCTATCTATCTATCTATCTATCTATCTATCTATCTATATATATTTATACCATGCACACCAGTCAACTAGCCTGTATTGATCACAATGTCACATACAGGTATAGCAGTGTCTCTTCTAACACCTCCAGCAGATGTTACTGTGTCAGGACAATGTGCGTGAGTACCCTCATAGAGTGCTGACATGTCATAATACATTAGTACTATGCTAACTGCCCTTGTGGGACATTTTAAGGTTAGCCAATTAGCCCATGTGAGAATCAAACCCTGCACCTTGTGTTTGTAAGGTGAACACCTTAACCATTATACCAGCCTCTCCTGCAAGTGTGCTTTTGTGGAACCATCTCTGATCACACGTTATGTCAGAGACATGAGATTACTGTTGGTATTATTTTGATATTATCCATAATTGTGCATTCTTCTTTTACTGTTGTACATGAGCATTTACCTGTATCCCACTTGTTGAGACCTCTGCTAATGTTACGCTCCATATTCAGGCAAATCAGTTTGCACAGCTTCACAATATGCACCCTACCCCAATTATAAATAACATCCTTGATAGATGTCCTCTGTATTGTTCGTGTAAGGATGCTTATGTCACACAGATATCTTCCCCATTGTTATGTCACCTTGTGTGATAGTCACATAATGCACATTTTCACTGTGCAGTCCCGACTGTACCATACTGATATGGGATTACTGTTCCTGCTACAACTGTCTTCCATTGAAATGCCCTCATCCACTGTACATTAGGTTGTTCCATCTGTCCTCCTTCCCTTTGTTAATTCCTACAATTCATCTGTGCCTCCCTATTCAATAGATACACTTCCCCTGAGTGTTTATTTTACATGGCAGTCCATGTACCATTGCAAATCATTTACATAACTTCTCTACAGAATGCTTTGAATGGGCTTTCACAATACTCTGCACTGTATACTCTGTCCTGTACTGAGTTTGGACCATATACATAGCTATATGTTAATCCCTGGTGATCACTGTGGCATTTTGGGGAAGCACGCTAGCCTACTGTGCTCTGAGGTAAACAGGTTTGCAATCCATGTTGATTTACATAGATTCCTGGCTGGCAACATTGTTGCCGGCCAGGAAACCATGCTTGCTTACGGTTAAACATGGTGCATGGCTTGAATATGTAATTAGTTCTGTTGCTTGCCACCTATCATCGAGCACACATGTAAACTCCATATAGGCTTCACGCGGAGCCAGCACAGAGTTTACTGAATCTCAGGGTCTGTCTTCTCTTAAAGAAACATGTTCAATGTGGTGAAGAAACATTATTACTTAAAGTAGCAGTAGCAGTGTGTTATTTACAATAAATTCACTGTGACACTTCTATATGCACTATTTGCATCCATATTTACAAACTTTTGAATCATTTGTACTTCATATTTTGCTGAGATTTCCTTTGCTATCCTCTGCTATGCTGCAACTGACCTCCAGCTTGAAACTATTTCTTTCATGCAGACTGCTTGGCCTGTTTGTCTTGGAAAGGCCATCTGCATTGTGATGGGTTGAGCCTGGTCTATTCTGAACTTTAAATGTGATTGTCCATAAAGACAAGCCCCACATACACAATTTTGTGTTGTAATGCTGTTGTTGATAAAACCATAAAACAGAGCTGTGGTTCAAAGGTAGTTACTGGGCATGCAGTCAAGGGCATAATTGAAAGTAGCCTAGCCAAGTTTCCTAATTGCCTCTGAGCAGTGTTGGGCAAATTAGTTACTCAGAATCACACAACAGGTAAATGGTGGCTAAAGAATCAAACCCTGGACTGCAGAAAACATCTCACTAACAGCTCATAGCCTCAGTTCTCTGCACTAGCTACCAGACTGTTTGTCTGTTACTAAACTAAATTCCCTTTCTAATAATACCATTGTATCTATGCAAGTGCCCACTTAATAGTTAAACATTCTCTTTCAGTTTCAGAATACTTGCAACATAAGAAACCTATAAATGCTACTCCCCATCACAATTTTGTGATAACATTGCTTTAGAGCTTATCTATGATGTGACCATGTAAACTATGTTAACACAGATTCTAAACTTAAGAATTATTTTAACTGCTTAAAGACAGTATTGGTTTCCACTGTCCACTTTATTTTGATGGACATTTTCAATTTGCCAGGGGACATGCTAGTACTGCAAAATGGGATACATACTTCTGCTAGCCAAGCCCAAAAAATCCTCACATGTTTCTTAGTGTCTGGTATGTGCCAGTTTTACACCACTTCTACTTTTTCATTTTGGGGCTCAACATTAACACTTAATCTAGCGTGTTTAATGCATTTAATATAGCTTGGACCTTTGCCATATGGAAGTCCAACTTATTAGAATGGACAATAACATCATCCAAGTATGCACCATGGCAGGCTTTAGGACTCAATCCATATGTTTCTGAAAAGTTTTTAGTCAGAGAAAGTTAAAATATATTGACACCCACTACTGGATTTTACCAATGATCCAACAATGTCCACAGCAATACGTTTAAATGGCATATCTGTGATAGGCAGTGTAATCAACGGAATTATAAACCATGGTATGGAGTTGTCTTCCAACATTCAGAGCATCAGTTGTAAAAGTTGTTCACTTTGCTTTTTTTCAATATTCATAGCTAGTAAAACCTTACTAATATCTTTACTTTAGTCTTGTCCATCTCAAGGTGACCCTCTAGTACGTAACTATGTGCTTATCTCATCACTAGTTTCTGAAAGACTTGGGCACAAATAGTTAGTGTATTATTTCTTCTTTGTCCTCTATTCGTATTTATTCTGTACAAAAAGTAATTTTGTAACTCAAAGTACAAGGGGAAAGTAGGAACATCTTGCTCGGCTTCTTCCCCTATGGTTCTAGCTATATTTTCCTTCCTCTCTTCAAAGTAACATTTTCAGCTATACTTTTTTATATTTAAATGGCTTACCTGAAGGTCAGCCAACTCTAGAGTTTCCTTAGAGTGATTTAATTCTGAAGTACAGGGTACTGCCTCGTCTCCTACCAACACAGGTACTGGGCTCTCAGTATGAAAAGTTTCCCTAGAAAAGACACCTCAAACTAATACTCTTTAGTGTCAGATGCTATCTCTACCATATTTAATTTTTCTTGTACCCTTTCTTTATGAGCTTGATGCATAAAATCCTTTTTATTTTACTTAGTATTACTGAATCTTGGTTCAATAAGGATATCATTGACTCTGTTCAATGTTATCTTTTCTCTTAGTATATACACTACCTTCTTATTTTTCTCTCCTTTACATTACTTTCCCTGTATCTCAGGGTGAAAGAACAATACGTTTTCTCTTTATTTTTCTTCTGCTGGGTGCTTTCCCTCTGAAAAGCGTACCTCAAAAAACATTTCTTTTCAGTTCCATTTTTTTCCTTATATTTAGATGCATGTTGCCTAGAGCCTTCCCTCATTAGATTTTTATGCCTTTCTTTACCAGAGGTGGGTTCAGCACTCTGCCATGTATTATTTTTCTTCCTTAACTACACCATTTAAATGCTTGTCAGTGGCACATCTTTCCTCTTTTACAGTTACCTGCTGCTTAGAATTCTCCATGTCTGGAGATTTCTGTTTTATCTTTTTAGAAAGTTTAAAATTCTAGTCATTTTGTGAACTTTTCATACTTTATGACTTCATTCACTTTGAATACACCGTTTCAGTTAATGGGTCATTTTCTTCATTTCTACTAGTCGCTTCTACTGTCTGATTTGCAAATCGTTCGGGCTGCAATGTTGGATTTACACACTTTAATTAATGGGTCTAGTGGTTGCTCTCCCTTTTTCAAGTTTGACACAAGGTATATCTATATTATTAACTTGATGTTTCCCTTTCACATGCAAATAGGATGATCTTATCAAAAGCCCTACCTTTGCCCACTTCTTCTTCTTTCGGCTTTTCCTGGTTAGGGGTCGCCACAGCGGATCACCTGTCCGCTGATGATTGGCAGTGGAGTTTTACAGTGTCGAGTTGCCAGCCCGACGCCTAACCTTCCACAGAAGGCACAGGCACACACACCCACTCATGCATAGGGTCGATTTAGAGTGTCCAATCCAACTACAGCATGTCTTTGTGATGTGGGAGGAAATCGGAGCACCCAGAGGAAACCCACATGACCACAGGGAGGACATACAGACTCCGCACAGAAGGTACCCCAGCCGAGAATTGAACCAGAAAACCTCTTGCTGTGAGGTGGCAATGTTAACCGCTGCACCACCATGGCCGCTTTTGCCCACTGCTTCTGCAAATCTTTAAAGTGGGGAAAACCTTGCCCTATAATCATCTCATGTGTTGGGAACTAAAGCAATATAAAGAATTAACTTCCTAAATACAATTTGTATCTTTAGCTGTGAAGGGATACTGTTTCATATCTATTTGAATGCATACTGCTTCAATAGCTTTCTCAGTACAGGATTTATTTCTACATACTAGTATAATATTAGTATAATAAAACTTTCACATATGTAAAGCATATGGAATACATTATCTCAAATCTGTCTTGTAAATATGACAAGCTTGTAAATCAAAATATAAATCTGTATGTTGTTTGGTGGAGAGCTAGCTCAATTTCTGACTGAATCCATGTGTTTTGAGTCACAGGTACTGCAAAAAACTTATGAGTTGCTTACCACAGGGTTCAGTGCCTGGTCTTTTCTTATTTAGTGTCTATTTCTTTACATTTACACCAACATTTAAACCAACATTCCTAGCCTATGATTATCAAAGTTTGCAAATGGTTAAAACTGGAAATTGTAATTTGATCATCTACTGACTTACAGTTGCATCAACATGGGTTAGAACATGTTAACTATTGCTACAAGGGCAATGGCCTCAATTTAAATGTGAAAAAGCATAGTACAGTTCATTTTGGTAAACAAAACATTTTTCCAAACTATGTAGATGACACACCCATCCAATCAGGCACTATTGCACTATTGCAATATATATATATATATATATATATATATATATATATATATATATATATACACGTATATGTATCTATATATATATATATATATATGTGTGTGTGTGTGTGTGCATCATTTCTGATAATCCTCTTCTTTTCACAGTCTCTGCAGTTGCTCGGAAACCTTTTATCTTGCTCATCTAATTTCTAAAGGTATCTCCTCTAGATCAAAATAAATCTTAATTTTCCTTTAGAGTTTCCTCACAAAGAAGGTCAGTGATCTCAAAATTCTTAGTTATCAGGAGACTCTGGCAGTGCTTTCTCTGCAAGGAATCTCTTACAGACTTCTCAGTGGAGATCTATGTCTAGCTTATCGTACCATGAAAGAATGAATCTGATTTGATCTCCTATTCCTTCTCAGAACTAATGGCATATCAAATATTCAGGTAAATGACCTAAACCTTCACCAGAAGATAAATAAGAAATGGTATGATAGATTCATATCCTAATGTATCGCCTCTGGAACAAACTGCCACCTTTAAAGTAAACCTAGATAATTGCATGGGCAATCTCACATGCTCCCCAGTCTCTTTTGTATTGACCTCCTTACAGCTAGAGAGAATGTTTGACTATGGTTTATTTACTAGGCATAAACATAGTCTGCAGACTGATTACCTGGTATTTAACTATGAATCTATGGAGATATACATATTGTCTGAATCTTGTAGTGCTTACAGCACTCTGTCACTAAATAAGACATTTCACTTAATTAAATTATTTTGCATTACCAAATTGGAATGTAGTGTCACTCACACATTCCATAGGCATAACATCATTAATAACAATCATTTCATTGGTCATAATTTTCATACGTGTAACAGTGTTAGTATTATTAGTACAAAATCTAGTTATGTGAGCCTTTTCACCACATTTGAAATCCAGTATGTCTGCAGCAGACAGTTTATGTCTATTATAAACATTTAACAAAGGTTTTAGTACTGGTCTAGACTGTACAGTGTTTTTACAGAGTTTCACGGCAAACTGCTAGTATAATAAAACTTTCATAGTCCTTAAGGTCAAGTTTGACACACCCACTTTCTTAAAGCAGTAAGTAAAGCACTTTTAAATTTGTCATTGGCTAATATTTACACCATTTTATTTGTGATATGTTTATCCTCAGGATCTTCCCATAAATCAACTATAGCTTTAAGTCACAAAACTGTGATCTGACTGTTTTATGAGAAAAAGTCCAGCTATAAAACTTTTGAGCTTCTGTCTCTGAGATAACACCAACACAAGCAAGTAATACATCTTTAACATTAAGAAACAAAAAACTGGAAACTCGAAGTGAATAAAAGAGTTGGTGATTTAATCGATGCAGTCAGCAAAAAAATTAATGCTCCACACAATAAAACAATGCGTTTTCGTCCGAGCACCTCCCAGACTTCTTCAGATAAAAAACGGGTAATTACAGCCCATTATATACCTTGTAAATAAATTAAGTACCAATTAAGTGTTAATAAATCTTACTAATCATTAAAAGTTTTTTAATACAATAAAAATGTATAAATAGCATGTATAAATCCCACTGTTATACATATAAAAATGACTGTTTACAAATACAATAAAACACTCTTAAAACACATTATAATAAAAAACTGTTATAACTCTTTAAAGCTTGGCAGACCTTAGTTTCAATAGTGGAGCCATTTAACATTTTTATATTCCTGATACTCACTCTTTTCCATGTCCATAAAGGCTGACCCAGTCTGCATAGCCTCATTTCCCCTAGTGGTATAGAATTCAAAGGCAACATGATATTCCTCTATGTCCTCCTCTCTGGTTAGTTGTTTTAGTGGTGGAACTGCCCTTGACATAACTATTGATTTGGCCACTGTAACCAACCCTTTGACTTCAGCAGTGATGGTCTGTGGCACTTGTTCTCCGGTTGTCATGCTGGCAAACAGATCAACACAGGTGTTCTTAACAAAGGAATAACTCCCAGCACACACCACAAGATTGTTTCTCTCACATTGTGGAATCATAGGTGTGCCTCCTTTATCTTGGCAGTGATAAATACAATTTTATGGCTTTGGCATAAAAATATATTAAAAAGTGCCAAACTGCAATCCATGGTTGTTAATCATAAAAGGCAACAGTGGTACTCTTTATAGAAAACATTATAATTTATTGTACAAAAAAACATAACAATTACTGACTCTTCCCAAAATAAACTATTAAGGCTTTATAAACAGTCACAGGGAATACCTTCCACACTGTCCCATATAACTGAGTTACACTATTTTTCAGTGTCTCTCTTACACTCTGAACCTCCCAGCAGCACTCTCTTCCAGATTCTATTAGATGAACCATCTCCACCTTCCTTATGCTGTATTCTTCCAGGTCTTTATTACATCTGCTCTCCCTCTGATATAGAGACACTCCTCCAGTTATCAATTCCCCCACAAGAAGGGCAAACATCTTTCTGCAGGGGCTTTTATCAGCATTCTTTTTATACAGTTGCAATTGTTTCATTAAGTAAACCTGTTGTGACTAATACAGGAAAGAGTTTCTCTGCTCTTAAAGAAACATGTTCACATTTACAACAAAGAAACAATAACAGATCTATATACACTATTTATATTCATATTTACAAATGTTTTGAGTCAGTTGTATACAATTTAGAGGCATGTGCCACCCTTTGCTAATATATATGTGTGTGTGTGTGTGTGTGTGTGTGTGTGTGTGTGTGTGTGTGTGTGTGTGTGTATGTGTGTGTATGGAGAGAGAGAGTTAGATTAGTTTTATCAAGTCTAATTTGATTTCACTGAACACAAGTTTTACAGCATTTCTTCAAGCCTTGCTTGAATACTGTTTCCTTGTGTGCTTTACAAGCTGAGTTTGTTAACAGTTAACATTCTAAGTGAATGGTTATGTGCCATTCACATAAAGTCCCATCTAATTACCCAAGAGATTTAGGTTTAGGGTCATGGAGTAGGAGGAGAATTTAGGTTTAGGGAGTAGGAGCCTGGAGGTCTTAGAGTTTGGAAGCAGAATGATAGTCTTAAAGTTAGACAGCAATTGGGAAATTTAGGTTTAAGTAGTAGGAGGTGAGTTTTAGGGTTAGGGAGTGATCAAGGGATTTTAAGTTTAAAGCATACCACTTAACCTCTAACCTCAAGAAATTTGGATAAAGATAAAATGCATGGGAGCACAAATACCCAAAATCAGGGACAAATTTTTAATATTACTCTTATAAAGTTGCTTGACTAATAGGTTTTGTGTTGGTGGGCATTTTTGAAGGATATGAAATCTGAAACTCTAGTGTATGCAATTATTTAGTGACTTCAGTCTTCAATGTTTTACCAGAAAACCACAGATTTAATGATAAAAAGATCAAAAATAAAAGGCAAAAATCTGGACAGTCTGCAAAATTTAGTTTAGGTAGTGATCTCAAAATTTAGGTTTATGTAGCAAGAGGGAAATTTTAGAGGAAGAGCCACAGTTCTGGAATGGCTTTACAGTTTAGTAGGATTATGTTTTAGGAAGATTATGTAATTATTAAGGGGGCAACAAAGCAATATGACAAGAAAAAATGGGATAATGAAAGAGTGTGGATGTTTTAAGTACTATACATATATGACTCACATATAGAGATGAGTGGGCACCTAAAACAACACTATGCACTAGAACACATGATTGCAAAGTACAGGGGGATTGATATATTTAACAAGCAGTCTCACATGAAAAGCTTGCTACGTAGACAAGATGGAGACATTATTGTCTTGAGGAACAAAGTTGGAGTACAATGAATTGGTGTGACAATTACAATTAAATGACCCACAGTTCCTTGGTTTGAATAGCATGAGTTCCATCACTCATGCACTAAGGTTAAGGGCAGCTAAATTATAAATTTAAATAAAATTTAACTACAATGGTCGTTTATTATTTATTTTTATTACTTATTTATCTATTAATATATCTAAGGATATCTTCTATAGTATATGTGAATAGATTGTAATAATAAACACCAAAAAATATTCTTTAGCATTTATTTAAATAGCTTTTTAGAGTGACAGAATTAAAACAAAACAATCCCTGGGATTCACTGACAACCATGTAGGCTTCATGCTAAGCCTGCACTATTTAAGCATGTTAGCTTAATGAGCAGCAGTGCTAATTGAATATGTATGCTGCTCATCATACCTATATGTTTGCAAGGACCTTTTCATGGCCAGTAATAGTGTTCAGTGTCATGGAGAGGTGTTTGCAAGCACAGAATGTAAACAAAATAGCTTGTCTGTAGGCAAACCTAATATCTGGGCACGGGCTGTATCCCAAAAATACTAAGGGCAAGTACAGTTAAAGAATTCTGAAGGAGATAAAGTGAAATAGGGGAAATGTACACAAATAACATTGGTTGTACTGCAAAAGTAATATGAGGGAGTGGAAATGGGGAAAATGTACTCAGATACTACAGGCAAATGTGCTGAATTGTCAAACAAACATTTGTAACATAAATACTGCCGTATTGATGAAATGATAATTAATTTCAATAGCAATGCTTGACATAGGTACATAAATAAAAACTGAAATGCTAACAAAGAATGTGAGATTGACATAAAGCTACAGTGTTACAAAGGAAAGTTAATGTGATATACATATTAAATGTAGTAAAACACCACAGTATGTCCATGCAGCCTGAAAAAAAAAAACACTCAAAACTTTAAAAGGCTCACATAGTAGTGATAATCCCAGAGCAAAAAGTGAAAAAAAAAATACAGGCAGTTCTGTGTGCACAACTCGCTGGAACTTTAATATATAACACAAGAAAAAACAAAATGGTCTAGTGCTTTTATCCCTGATACTGGGGCTTCTTCTGAACCATTACAACTAGGTAAAAACTGTCTTTAGTCACAATACCAATCATGTGACTCAATAAACAATAGGTGCTTTCTCAAAAAAATAACTAAAAACAACCATACACATAAAAGTGCAAGCAAAAGTAAAAATACAAGTCATTGAATTTTACCACAATAACACAGTTCCAATCAGCAAGGTACTCTGAAAGCAATTAAAACATAAACTGTAAAATCTACATCGAATGAAATGAAATTAAAATTATTTTTAAATTATTTAAACCCTGTTATCAGACCAAATACTACACTGAAGTACATAGAAACTGTTTTGTGAAGTATAACTTTTAAATCTATAGCTGTCATTTTTAAAATGGGTGCTATGGAAATATTGTTGTTAATGTCGGGTAACATAGAGGCATTTAATTTTAATTGCTATTGCAATTCACTGGCTATAATCTATTTTCCCAAAAAAACACCCCTGTAGTTTTTCTTAACTATCTGTACTATCCCATTTAAAAATGTGTTTATTGTAGTTGTGTTATTGTGGTAAAACTCAATGACATGTATTTTTACTTTTACTTGCACTTTTATGTGTATGGCTGTTTTTAATTTTTTTTTTGAGAAAGCACTAATTGTTTATTGAGTCACATGATTGGAATTGTGACTATTTAAAGAAAGTTTTTACCTAGTTGTAATGGTTCTGAGGAAGTCCCAGGATCTGGGACAAAAGCACTAGACCATTTATTTTTTCTTGAGTTATATATTAAAGTTCCAGAGAGTTGGGCACACCGAGCTGCTTGTACTTTTTTTACTTTTTGCCCTGGGATTAGCACCACTGCGTGAGCCTTTTAGAGTTTCGAGTGATATACATATTAATAAAACGCTGAGTTGAAATAACACTTAGCAAAAACAACAGATACCTTATGGGATAAATGCATACACTGCAGTTATTGCATATGAGATGTATATACAGAGAATTTATGTATGCTATTTCACACCAGTGCTGTATTTTCCACTTCAGCATGTATGCACAAGAAGAAATGAACCTTAGAGCTGTTGTGTCATGCACATTAGAAAGGCGTGTGTTTTTACCAATAACTGTTATTGGCATCCATAGGGAAGGGGTTTATCGCCTATAAGCATGTAATATTGTGTTGTATAGGTATGTAAATGCTAAATGGTAATATAGTAGCATTCAGCATACATAAGTGACAAATGACAACACAGATCTGATAATATTTCATGATTTTAAGTTTTACATCTGTAAATGTGACACATCTCATACATTGTTATATTGGGCTTACTCACAGCGAATTGCAGGGAACAATAACATAAGAGCAATTCAACAGTATCAACAGACAAGAAAATGTCATACTGAAGGCCCGATCACACTTTCTGGTGATCTGGCAGCATGCCATACAGTAAGAAATGCTTTTGTAAGCTTTTGTCTGTCATAAATCTGTACAGGGTGAAGAAAAGAATGGCTGTAATAAAGAAATGTTTGGATGAAGACATGCAATACAGACCATAATTATTTCAAAAATAAGTAATGTCTGTGATCAATGAATGACATAATACACATTCACATCTTGTCGTTTTTGAACACATGCCAGGACAGATATCAGAGACATGCATATCAATCATGGACATCACAGAAATTTACAAAGAACACCCTTAAAGTGCTACAGCACTTTCCAGTCATAAGGGGTATGTATGCACTGCCGTGTAGAACAAGGCCTGAAAAAGATGGCCATCTGACTGTGCCATAAATATTTTCTGTGGTTAAGCCACTGGTGTTTGACAGACAGATGTTACCAGATTCAAACCCCTGCCTATGATACTTGTACTGCTGCAGACCTCTATATTGACTGAGTATACCACAGAAGATAGCAGCAGAGGTTGTCACAAATAACTAAAATCAATGTGTGAAGTAAGAAAGGAGTTATGAATATAATTTGAACAATCTGATTTAGTCAGAATGTTGAAATAAGTTGTGCATGTCACTGTCCACACAACAGTGAATGCCAAGGAAGCTGTTTCCATTATGTAGTACATGCGCTGTCCCTGAACTGAACCACATTGTATCTGTGCAGGTATGCTATACAAGCCAGTGCTCAGTGCACATGCCATAGGAGCACTTAGAGCATACATGCCCTGAATAACCATTTCACTGCATTGCAGTCGCAACAGGTAATTATATCTCATTGTCCAGCATAAAAATGGATACGAATAACCAGCTGCAATGTTTTTGTCTGACATCAGTACATTCATAAAATATTTCCTTTTTCTAGAATTGAACACAATCAAGTCTACTAACAAATGACATGTGGATGAAACTCAAGTGTCACAGTGAAAGCCTTAGCACAAGTGTGACACTCCACCTATGCTAAGTAATTACATCATATGACTATGTTGCAAACAATCTCTTTGAGATAAAAGGGATAGGGGAGACGTCTCCCACTGTAAATGTACACATTATAACCAGAGTCAATGCCATTCATGCAGTGCAGTATATAAGGCCACAGAATGCTAACAGTCACTGAATGTGTATTTTAAACACCTGCATATGTAAGTACAGAAAATGCATGATATTGTAGAGAATAAATGCATCACAGTAGAAGTGTCTCTACAATTGTCAGATATGTTGGTATTTCAAGGCATTACATCATATTATTGCTGCAAGGGACGTGTGCCTGTGATTGCTGTAGTAAGGTAACAACATACAGAATGTTGTCTCATTTCTTCATTCTAGAGGAGAATGCTTACTACAGCTGTTATGTTACTCTGAATAAAAACATTGTTATGTGAGAAATTATCAATATTTTTGTAAGAGGAATCAACATCTATATGTCTACACAGTAGATGTGCTTTACAACAGTGTTAATGACATGTACAGTCATAATAAGACTGACACAACATAGTTTGAGCAGTAATGGCTGGATTTGGGCTAACTAAGATCACAAATTAGAGGTTAGTGCCTGAATCACAAACATCACATGATATGTTGCTGTACAAAGTGACAGTGCACATTTGAATGGATGTCATCACCACTGTGTGGTAGCTGGATATTTATACTAAAAAGTGGTCAATAAGTACAATAACACTATACAGCTAAACATCATATATGTGTATTTGAAAGGTTCTCTAGCCAGTATGAGAGCAAAAGACACACAGCTGGACTCAAACCTAATACCTATGTAAGTGCACAATCTACAAAGTATAGTAACAAAGTCACGGACCACAGTAGAAGTGGCATACTGCAGTTATGTAAACATTATGTAATCATTGTGTTGCCAAAAATGTATGTTCCTTGAGGATGCTAGAATTTGTTAGTTTAATACTGTGCCACTGAAACTACATCTCATAAGTGGACACGTACATAGGAGTGATGTGAAGTAGCCAACTGTATATGACAGTAGTCACAGCCACACAATTTAAGCAAGGATGGGCTCAAAACACTCACCTATCTTTACACACTAACTATACAGCACAGTATCAGCAACCAGCATCACAGGAGGATTTTGAGTACAGGTAAGGCATACAACATCTATGAAGGGATAAGCAGTGTATTGTCAATAAGATGTGTATGTTAAAATGACTTTTACAGTCATCTGATGTTGTAAATGTTGCCACTACAAATGTGTGTATACCAATCATGAGTCTATTTATTTACAGTCACACACATACTGTCTTAGAAAGTAATCACTGCTGCATTTGAACCTCCTGCCTCTTTAGTTACATATTCTAGAGAACAGAGTAAGAATTACAAGCACTACAGGAGAAGATGGACATCTAAAGTGTGAGAGTGCACTTTAGAAAGAATTACCTTATTAGTATGTTGGAGAGAATATTTCATTATGAAAAGTGGTTAAGGAGATGGTGGAGTAATCTAAGTTTAAAATGCTTTGCCAGTATGAAAGCTGATTGAGCACTGCTGTGGTTGAGGATATGTGCATCTGTTCTATACACCCCCATCACACACCAGTTTCCCATGGGGAAAATTGAACCTCCTACTTATCTATTTATATAATCTAGAGAACACAGTATTATTCACAAGCGCCACAGGGATGTCTGACTCTATAGGGGAGAGAGTGCACTTTTGACAGGATGATCTTATCATTGTGTTGCAGAGAGGATGTTTATGTTAAAAGTGGGATACAGGGCAGAGAGAGCTGTGTGCAAAGGTAAATGTATTCAACTCAGTGAAAGTGGACACAGCACTTTTGACAGTGAAGTGTTACTTCCTGTCACTGTACACCCCAGCCAAACATGCACACACTCACAAAGTTTCCCACAATGTGAAATCAAACTTCTTACCTGTTTAGTTACACAAGCTAGACAGCACAGTATTAGTCATAACCTACATGTAAGGAATCTGACTCTTAAGGGAAGAGATTGCACTTTTGACAGGTTTACCTCATCATTGTGTTGCAAAGAGGAAGTTTCTGTTAAAAGTGTGATAAAGTACAGAGTATATGCATTCTTGTCTGTGGAAGTGGACACAGCATGTTTGACATTGAAGTATTATTTACCGGCCACTATTCCCCATGCAGATACACACATTTCCAATGGTAAGAATCAAACCTCCTGCCTAATTACATAATAAAGAAAGCACAGTATAAGCTGCAAGCACCATGGGAGAAATCTGAATCTAAAGGGGAGAGAGTACACTTTTGACAGAATGACCCCATCGCTGTTTTGCAGAGAGAGCATCTGTGTTAGAAGTGGGGTAAAGTGCAGAGGTAGCTGTGGGCAAGGGAAGTGGACACAGGACCTTTGACAATAAAGTGTTACTTACGTGCCACTATACCCCCCTGACACACACACACACACACACACACACACACACACACACACACACACACACACACACACACACACACACACACACACACAGTTTCCCACAGTAGAAATTGAATCTCTTACCTGTCTAGTTACACAGTCTGAGAGCACAGTATTAGTTGCAAACACCACAGGAGATGTCTGAATTTAATGTAAAGAAGCACATTTGTGGTTGGTAACAATTCGCCATTTGGAATAGATGATATTATGGATCAAAGGTTTTGGGGTAAATGCATATGTGTACATTGGACAATATAACAGCACTGTGATTTTTCCATGTAATAGCATACTTCTCTGCTAAGATTTATATACTGCCTTTCATGTATATTGCGTTATTGTAAGGGGCATATACCTGTTACATAGTATGGGATACCAATAACAATCACAGTTGTAAAACAGTGGATTATCGGTCAACCATTCCTGTCACTTCATTCTGGGATAATTGCACACTTGTCTTGTCTCACACATAATGTGTATTGACAAGGCAGACACTTCCTACATAGAAGAGTCCATTGCAGAATAAGAGTGAAGGATTATGTGTGAGTGTTATATCCGCAAGTGTAACCACTGGGAATGCAGACATACAGTAACAGAATGAATTATTTGAGTCAACATTACTCTGAAATCAAGATAATTTGTTGTTAACATTCAGTGCATACATACAAACATTGTGCACCCTAAACAAAGGATTATTTGTTATAATTTTTTTAGTTTCTGCCTGAAATACAGTGCTGCCAATATCATTTGCACTGTTGATGGCAAAGTATTAGTGCATGCATAATCATATCTTGAGGTGTCGAGCTAACAATGGGAATTATCAGTAGTCTATGGTGCTCTTTGTTGACTTTTGTGCAAGGAAGCATTACAGTCATACAACCATAAGTGAATCTTCTTGAACACAGAAAAGATATGTGTTATGGTCATATTTCATGTGTCATGTTTTACACATTTGTCATAACAGTTACAGTTAGCCAATCCTTATATGAATGTTGCAGGTGTATTTTGAAACACATGAGGGTCCATACATATTTTTGCTGCTGGAAACATGGCTTATGGAAACATTTTGTAATCAAAGAGGTTTATTGGATAGCACAGAAGTAGTGGAAGAGGTGGACAGTTGGTGACAGGAATATGCAATACAGACATAATAACTTATTAGTTCATATTTCACTTCTGCACATATTTGTGTTGTGTTACTGTTTGCTTTATCAGCTTAATTATTTAGACATAATCTCTGCAAAATGGTCTTCACAATACGGAGCAGCACATTAATATACCACCAGGATAATGTTGTGTAAAGGAAAGGTGTAGCCAACATTTACATCCACAGCTTTCATACAAAACATTCAAAAACAGTTTTGTATACATCTGGATTCAAACCTTGAGAGCATTTCAAGAAAACTTACAGACCGGAGTATTATCTAAACAACCACATGGGAAGTCATACTTCATAAAGATCCCATGTGACAGCAGATCGCAGAAAACAAGAATATATGTATTACTTTTCATTACCCTCTTGACAACTGTAAGCCGTACATTCAACTCTTCAGTTGTTGAAAAGTAAATTAACTAGACTATATAGATAAGCTCAGCAGCTTGAAGGTCACCAGAGTAGTGCATCTGAAGGAAAAACTTACAAGATTTTGCCATAAGCTATGTACTTCCATTTAACCTCAGTTGTAGTCAGTTCTGGACATGGTGCAAATGCAAAGGAGGAAGACTAATTACACAGAAGGGAGAAGATAAATAGACGGGGAGAGGGAGGCAGGGGCAAAGTAGCTGCTGACAAAAGCATGATAATGTTGGCTCATAACAATATGCAGGCAACAGCAACACATAAAATAATGTATTGAAAAAGTCAAGTAACACTTAGCTATTGCCTGGATAAGAACTCTTGAAAATAGACAAACTTCTGTCTATAGATATGAGCATTATCTCATCACGTCACAAATGAATTCCTATTTCAATAGCTTTAACTCATTGAAGCCAAGTGTGCTTCCAGGCATTTCTGAAGTTACCTCCTACTGCACCTCAAGGCATCAAATATAATATTGCTTATTCATGTTTGCATTAATAATTCCAAAACAATGCTACATAAAAGTATCAGAATATTTTATCTTGAAACATACATGATGGCAAACATTGCACTTATATTTGACCTTTGTTTTAATGAGTATTTGTTATAACTGTAAGATGATGACTTCATTTTTTTCAAGGCTCAAGCCACACCCACTAGTTGTTAAAGAGACACACTCAAAAGAGCTGTACTGGAGGGAATGAGTTAAATAACACCATTGAAGGACAGTGACAACTTACTGAAACAGAAGGGGAGAAGAGAGATAGAGACAGATTGAGAGAGGAATAGCAACAATATTTTTGTTGGACATGTAGGACCACCTGAATGTTGTATTACCCTTACTTATTATCTCATTATTAATCTGTCATGCTCTGTACTATAAAGTACTTGCTATAGGAAGAACGAAGGGGCAGGTGATGCAACCAACACTGAGACATGCACAGGATAAGGGGGGTTCACTAAGTCTCCCTGTTGGGGCTGCAGTGTTTTGCAAATTATGTCTTGCTGCACTATTCAAATGGTATTTCAATGAAATGTTGTAACTGGAGAGAAAAACAGGTGTTTGCAGTTAATTATATGACAGGAATATAAAAATCTTATGAAATAATTTGACATACAGATGTAATTGAACCCATGCCCATGACACCATACAAAAACATCTACAGAGGGAAATTATCTCAGCACACTACATAGGAACTTTCAGGCCATTACATCCAGCAGCCTAAGAACTGTTACAGTAACTGTGTCACAATATTACCTTTAATCTGCTTTTACTCTGTATTCTCATAGCAGACTTGATTTAATAAAATTTACATGAAAGTAAGTGGACTATTGCAACTAAAATTAAAAACTGCAGCTTTTGCCTTAGGAAGTTAAACAACATTCACCATTACTAAACATTCATGCACAATGTCACCCTTCATGCAAATGCTGAGGGCAAAAAGTGAAGGCTTTTTCATGGGCCATTTTTGGCCATGTGTGTTATGTGTGATTCTATTTTCTGACCAGATTAAACATGTAAAAAGGGGTTAATAGGACAGGGGTGAAAATGGGGGGGGGCAGCAGAGGGTAGGACACAGGGGAAATAATACAGGAATTTGCAGGAGGGTGGGGGGATAGCACCATAGCTATCTGTGTCTTCAGAGCATAAATGTAGAATGGTACCAAGAATTTCATGAATGTGGTCACCATACCAGGCATTAGTGATAACAACAGAATAATGTTGTATAGCCAGTTGTACCAGATCAAGTGTGTCAAGACTTGTAAGTAAAATGGAGAGCAATATACTGGGTATGATATTTTTGTAAGACAGGTGGCCATTTTCTGTATTCTTCTAAAGAAAAGAAAAAAAGAAAAAAAGAAAGAGGAATGTTAGGGATAGGCTTTGGAATGTCAGGGTCGGGTTAGTAGGGTAGGTTAGGAAACGTGCAAAGTCATACAAAACATATAAGACACACAGGGATTGTGATGGAGACAAATGTTGGAGGATGCCGCAATTGGGAATAGGTAGCTTGAGAACAGTGAGAATCTAGTCCTCACCCTCTGAACTGTCATCACTGTCTCCTGTATCAGTTGCCTGGTTCAGTGCCAGATGTGGCATCAATTTAGCAATGCAATACAGGACCTTTTCATCTTTGCTGATTCTGGCATTGAGGCCCCTCTCTATTATATCCTTTACCAGTCCTTTCAGCTCCTTTCTGGTGATAAAATCACAACCTACACTCAAATTGCTCCCAGAGGGTACCACTGCACCACCACCCAGAGCAGACCTACCTGACAGCAGGTAGGGCATGGTTTGTGGAGGCAGTGCTGACAGGTTGTGACCCCAATGTGCTGAGCATCTGTACTACAACCTCTGAAGGTATGGTGGGCCAAACCACAGTGGTCAGTCTGCCTCTCTGTGTTGTTGGGCATTTGGTTTTCAGAAGCAAAGTATACAAACAGTAGAATTTTAAGAAATGATTTAAAAAAGCAATAGTGTGGGAAGAGAGAAAAATAGAGAGAATAAAATCCATGGCATGTCACATTATTTTATTTTTTTGATACATTTTTTTTTTTTCAGTATATAAACAAATATGATAAATGACTATGTACACCTTTGCCACATCCAGATATGATGTAAAGGTATTAATGTGTCATAAAATAAACAATTCTCACTGCTAGAATATAAGAAATAGCAGTCTTTATTTCAATATGCCATACATACCTCTCAACCTCTTAGTGCAAGGATTCTGGATAAAGCCACAAATAATGGAGGGACAAAGGCCCAAAAATAGGGACACTTTTTAAATATTGCTCTTACAAACTTACAAAGTTGATAGAATAACATGTTTGCATTAGCATAAATGTTCTGAAGTATATGAAGTCTGAAACTCAAATGTGCGCTATTATTTTCTGACTTCAGTCCTCAATGATTTGCCATTAATTTTCCAGAAAAACACAATTTTATGAGAAATAGACTAAAAATATGTAGCAAAAATTTTGACTGTATGCAAAAATCTGTACAGCTGAGAGGTATGATGCTGTATATGATATGTGCATTCACATGCAATAATTGCCCTTACCATAATTGAAGTGCTTGTGACATTCATTATTGCTGTTTTCAGAAATACTATCCTGTAATAAAACCTAATTTCTGCTTCTGGGTATTGACTCCAAATATAGTTACGATGGAGTTCTCATTGCCTAATGCAAGCAGCAAGAGCTATTGGTGATGCATGCATGCTTGATTTCAAGGTTGGGGTATGCCTGCTTTAGATGCTAGGGAGTGAGGGACTGAAAACACTTATCTGGCTTGCATTTTGACCTGAGGCATATTTACTTCATGCCTCTCTGAGGTGAGTTAGTCTTACCTGGTGTGTTTCACGCTTTGCTGGTATTTCCTCTGCAGCAGTACAGTAGAGAAAATGAAAATAACTTGTATAAAGCACAATGAATAACTGTCTTAGCTGTCTACTGCATGTTATATTGTTGACTGTTGAGGATCAGTACACTTAACAACTGAGGTGTGCTTACAGTCTTAAATGTATCATCCCATTGGCTCAGGAGGTCCTGCTTGCACTTTTTCAGGTCACTATAGTGGAGACAACATGGTTCCCCAGTTCATGGAATGCCAGTTGCACTTGAGACAGACTTGGCCAATCTGTTCAAAGCCTCAGCCTTACACTGTGACCCAGTATAAACAGACTGCAGAAACCTAGGGCTATGGCACCCAAGACATCTGTACCCTACAAGCCACCATTCACTGTTGCAGAAAAATGAGGTCATTATCCAAGCCTTCCATCACCAAGGAGCTTTTCTCATAGGGAGAGTTAGAGGTGACAAATCTTCCTGAGACAGGATATGGCAACAGGCAATCAATAACATCAGTGCTATCAGAGGGCATGGGAGAACTTACTCCCAGATAAGAAACAGGTCATGTGATGCGATCACCTTTGCCTGCTGTTTGTGGCTGCAGTGGGAGAACTTACTCCCAGATAAGACACAGGTCATGTGACATGATCACCTTTGCTTGCTGTTGGTGGCTGCAGTGGGAGAACTTACTCCCAGATAAGACACAGGTCAAGTGATACCATCACCTTTGCCTGCTGTTGGTGGCCGCAGTGGCCCTAGACAAGACAGCTACAGGGGTGGTCCTGCTACTGAACCAACATTGACAGAAACA
>NC_056746.1:571006197-571033697 GCF_019279795.1 Protopterus annectens
CATTGAGGAGCTCTCTGATTATGTAGCCCAGGCAGGTATGACCCTGACCTTGAGCAGTATCCTACCTTCACCAAGAATGATGCCACAATACAGAGATAAGATGATCAACTTTAACAATTGGCTTAAACACTGGTGTCATTCAAAGGGGATCCAGTGTCTGTCTGCCTGGGATGACATGCTGGACAAGCCACGCTGCTTCGCAAGGGACGGCTTGCACCTGTCACCCCTGGGATTCCGGATATTGGCAAAGGCTCTTGCCATCCCCATAGTGCATTTTTTAGGCAAGGCTCAAATTCTAAACCTACCACCCTAGAACACAAAAAGGAAAAACTAAGGGTAATGCTGCTCAATGCCAGAAGTCCAAATCTCAAAATGCACGCACTCGAGGCCCTTCTCAGTATGGAGAACATCGATGTCTGTGCTGTGACAGAAACCTGGTTCAAGGCTCCTGAGAGCACCCCAGCGCTATCAGGTTTTACCTCATATCATGCGTTCCGCCCCCAAAATCCGGACAATACCAAGAAAGGAGGGGGGGGTATCCATATTCATCAAGGACACCCACACCTCAAGACTGGTGGCAACGCACGATGCATCGGAGACCATCCAGGTGCAATTAACCATAGGCAAGACTGCTCTGCAAATTGTAGCATGTTACAGGCCACCCTCACAAACTCAGGAACCTCACATGGCCTTCCTGAAAACACTAGAGAGGATAAATGTATCACCAAACACCATCATATTAGGTGACTTCAATTACCCTAATATAGACTGGGAACACTACTCAAGCCCAAACACCCTAGCCCAAAAGTTCCTGGAATTCATAAACTCAAATGCCATGGAACAACTAGTCACCATCCCCACAAGAGGAGATAACATACTTGATCTCATCATCACGAACATGGGAGCACAATGTTCAACACCGGAAGTATACCCCTCACTGGTGAGATCAGATCACAAACTAATCTCGCTGGAGGTCCTCATCCCACCCCCACCTGAAATAAAAAGACCACAGTAAAGAACTTCTCAAGGCCGACTTCACACTTCTAAAGACTAGTGTGGTCTCCTTTAAGGCTCCCGAGCTGGCGGAAAACAGTACTCAAGCCGCTGAATCACTTACAAATGCCTTCTACCAGCACCTGCAGGACTGCATGGATAAGGCAATCCCAAGCAAAACAAAGACTCTTTGTACCAAAGGCAAGCATCCAGTCTGGTGGACCCCAGCCATAAACAAACTCTACAACAAAAGGAGGAAGCTACTACAAGATAGAACAAAATCCTTAAAAGGTAAGACACCCTTGATCACTATAAGTAAAAAACTAAGAGCTCTCATAAAATCATCCAAAGCAAATTTTGAGAGAAAAATAGCTAAAGACTCAAAAGACAATCATAAGGCCTTCTTTAGCTATGTTAGAAACCTGGGAGGAAACTCCCAGATATGCTCAGAACTCGTTCAAAATGATGTGAAGATTACTGATCCTACAGACATTGCCAACATACTGGCTGACAGGTTCAGTGCAAACTTCTCCCCCCCCCTCCCCCCCCAAAAGGAGAGATATCTATACCAAACGATTGCAGCCCCCCAAACATCTCCAACGCCCAAGTGAGAACTGCTCTCTCCAAAGCAAAAAACACAGCATCCATGGGACCTGATGGTGTCCCCAGCTGTGTGCTCCATGAACTCAATGAGGAATTAAACCCACAGCTAGGACAGCTGTTTAATCAAAGTCTTACCTCTGGATACGCACTCCAGGAGTGGCGCACTGCAACTGTGGTCCCACTTCACAAAGGCGGTGCCTCCACCGACCCTGGAAATTACCGGCCCATTAGCTTGACAAGCCTTATCTGCAAAGCCATGGAGAGGATCATAATGGACCTCATAAATAAAGACATAGGGAATTTGCAGACTTTGGATCCAACCCAGTTTGGCTTTGTCAAAGGCAGATCATGCCTTTTAAACTTGGTTGACTTTTTCGAAACAGTCACCAAAGCCATTGATGAGGGTAAGGCAGTTCATACAGCCTACCTCGATCTGGCGAAGGCCTTCGATACAATACCCCACTCGGGTATCATTGAAAAACTCATCAGCTTAAATGTTAACCCATACATCACAAGATGGGTTGCAAACTGGCTGAGTGACAGAACCCACAGGGTCAGAGTTGCTGGCGCCATGTCAGACTCAAAGCCTGTCACAAGTGGTGTCCCACAGGGCTCAGTCCTGGGCCCACTCTTGTTTGGCATCTACTTTTCCAAGTACAAGCAAACACAGGAGGGTTATGGCTGACAAAGTTTGCAGATGACTGCAAACTGGGCGCCATAGTAGAAAACACATCTGACACAGATATCCTTCAGAAGGGTCTCACAGAAATGGATAACTGGTGCCAGAGCCATGGCCTAAAGTTAAATGCCAAAAATGCATAGTCATACCCTTCGGGAAAAACAAGGTTACCCCTAGCTACCAAATAGGTGGCAATCCACTGAGCACAGAAGAAGTTATCAGGGACCTGGGGACCCAGGTTGATAGTAGTCTGTCATTTGACACCCATGTAGCTAAAGTAGTTAGGAAGACCTTCTACATTGCCCACCTTATCATGAAGGGATTCTCATCTAGATCAAGGGAGGTCATAGTCTCCCTTTACTCATCACTCATCAGACCAATGATTGAGTACAATGCCCCATTCGGAATGTATCTGACCCGTCACTTGCAGCAGCTGGAGAGGCCACAAAAGTTCCTCACCAAAAGGATAAAGGGTCTCAAAAATCTGTCCTATGCTGCCCGACTGAAAGAACTCCAGCTCTATTCAGTCGCTACCGCTTGCTCAGAGGTGACCTTTGCCTAACATACAAGGCCATGTCAAACCCAGATTTGATGAATATGCTTCACCTCAAAAAATCTAGATCCATCAGAACCACAAGGGCGGGAGACTTAAACCTCGACACGGCTATTAATAGGACGTGCTGGAGGGATAGATTCATCACCCAAAGACTCCCTATGCTGTGGAACAAAATCCCGGTATATGTGAGGCAGAGCACCTCGCTGGCCTTGTTCAAGAGAAATCTTGACCAATGGATGGGAGATCGCAGATATACCCCAGGGATTACCTCAGTGTCACTGCTCGACAGAGGCACAGCAAAATAATGGGTATAGTTCCCCATACTAAAGGGGTGGCGTAAGCCACAAAACGATGGGCTAGGCTTGTAAATGCCCTCGGGCAAATAGCCTAGTATGAACCTATGAACCTAAATTATAAATAATAAGGCTTGGCTGGCTGATATAACTATTATTGGGAAAATAAACGCTGCTGAGCATAACTGGTTGATTACTTTGATCATGGTGGCTTTGACGAAGCAAAGTAGCAGTAACCAGTTTCTGTTTCTTAAGGGATGAAGGATGCATGAATATATACCATATGCATAAAGGTGTGAAATTACATAGGAATAGACAGAGGAAACAGTCATAAATTATTGGAAAGTTCACATGTGTTAAACAAATGAATAAAGAAGACGTATATAACAAATAAAAAAATGTTTTAATATTTCTAGGATTAGCACTTCATAAAACAGATACTTCTACCAACTACCTATAGAAAAAAGAGACTTTATTGAGTGGGTTAAGCTGTGAAAAGTGACTGTCAGATAACGATGTGGGATTTGGGTATCATTTCAGTAGTGTGTGAAAAAAATAATGAAACAATGAGAGTAACAAATGTAGCAAGAATAACAAACTGTATAATAAACATTTAACCAAAATGAATGAAAATGTGAAATCTATTCTGCATAGCTATGGAGAACAGAAGAGTGTTAGCCATGTTCTGCATGTCCTGGATGGGTGATAACTGTACAGAAGTGTTTAAGAACAAACTGCTGGACTGATGAATGTTGCAACTTTATATATCTGTGGATGAAACATATCCTGCATAACAGCAGCACTCATTTGCATCATAAGCTCTAGCTGCTTTACTTACCTGATTATGTTTTCTGCCATACTATCAAACCGGTAAAGAAAAAGAACACATTATTCAACTTAAAAAATTGCCAAGAAAGGGAAAGTATTGAATTATCAAAGCAGACTTAACTGTTTAGCATTGCTGAAGTGGATGAAATGAAAAGTGAAAATTAGTAGTGAAAGCTGTGAAGCTAATAAAAGATTTAAACATGATACCTTGGTGGCTGTACTTTACATATCTCTGACTATGGGCTGGGGTGCCTATAGCTGGAAGCAGCTGTCAGATCCTCCCCTCCCACATAGCTGCAGGGTAGCTGCCAGGCCGTTAAAGGTAGTTGCACAGCAGCTGTCTGACTTCTCTCCATGTAACTACAGGGCAGCTGTTAGACCCCTCCTCATGTAGCTGTAGGGCAGGTGTCAGGTCTCTCCCCATGTAATTGCATGGTACCTATCAGACTCTCAGAAATAACTGTAAGGCAGCTATCAGACCCCTCACCACATGGCCGTAAGGTAGCTGTTAAACCTAACATCATAGTTGGATAAGTATCAGAATCTCTGCCTCCAAAGCATAGCCCCTTGGCCACTTTCTGCAGCTCTAAATCAGCTGTCAGACCCCTCCTCTGGCAGACATATGACAGGCATCAGTTGTGCCCACTTACTTTAATGGCAGTAGCCAGTGCCGTCCAGCTAGCTGCTAAGACTGGATCACTGAAGCCCTCTGTGCTGATGTTGGTTAAGACTGGAAGTATAATCTGATGATTTCAGTGGTGAGAAAAGGCAGAAGTATGCTGTACTTGTAGGGTAAAGCCACTTCTTAGGAGGAAGAAAGTCATTTTTTCTTCAATCAACTCATAACAGACCATGCAGGGACAGACATATCCTTGTGTTAAGGAATGGAAGATGATATCCAAGAGAAGCTGTATATAAGTATACATGTTCACACATGATTGCACTCTATGCTCTAATTCATAGAACAAACACATTTCTGAATTCTCACGTCATTCTAATCTGTTCCAAAGGGTCTGGACTGAAATATATCAGAAAGGAATACCTTGCAGGTCCACATAACTGACTGCAATGTTGCCTTGCTCAGTATGAGACTTTCAGACACTGTGTAGTACACAGAACTGGAGGTGCAGATGTTTTAGTATGAAAAGATCAGTTTGAAAGGAATTGTATGATAGAGTATCACCGTATTAATAGCATTTAGCTGTCACCATCTGGCTGCATTAAAGTGTGACAGTTACTGAACAGAAGTAACAGGTAGAACATAAGCGACAGACATTTCTCCTTACTGTGGTGCTTTAGTTTTCTTTTTATTCACTGTCTTTGTACTTATATGTGCTGAAGAAAAGAGGACCCGCTGCTTGTCAATTTCTTTTCGTTGTGGTCATTTGGAATATTAAAGCATCATATATGTAACTTTTAGTCCATTACCCATAAGATCACATCAGACAAAGAAACAAAAATTGCATGCTTTGATCACAGACACTAAGGAAGCAGAGTGCTTCATTTCAATGCATAAATGTCACGGAGGCTAAAGAAAGCCAGATACAGCCTAGGACAGCAACTTTTAGATCTTAAGATAGTGTCATGGCTGTGTTAGAAAAATATACCTATAAGAACAACATCACACTATGAAAAAAGAACATGAATGACACTTTAACAAGAGTACCAAAAGAATGTTTTTTGTTTTGTTTCACCTGCATGTGTGACACAGCCTCTTTAGGGTGTCAGTTTAAGAACAATATGGAAATTAATAGTGAGTGGGGTATGTTGTGGTAACAAACAACTGAGCATCTGTGAAACATTAATATTCAAGGCATTCCCTATGTAGTGATGAAGGACAGCTTATCTGACCAAGCAGGTATGACATTATTCTTTATTGTGCAAGCACTTCCTTTTAACACCGATACAAGTTATGTTTAAACACTCAACAAGTCTAAAAAAATGGCTGCCAAATGAGCAGCCAGTCTTCTTCAGAATAAATGTAGGCATAACATTGTTTTGTGTCTTATCTCTGATAGTTGCTTTTTCTTTCTTTTATTCTTTAAGTTGGTACATGTAAATGTCTTACCATCATTCTAGATTATGTGTTTGTAGAACAGACCATGAGATCATTCACACAATATTGATATTTTACAGCCAGCCTCTACCATGAAGATGCATGCAAAACATTGATGCTTTTTTAATATTTGATTTAAATAATGCACATGTAGTTATTTCAGTCTTTAAATGGTGCATTTTATGGTGAATGAATAAATTCAAGTCATCAGTGCTGCTTTGAGAAGAGGTATGGGTTAAAAGATTTTGTGTGTGTGTGACTGTGTGTAATATGACAACAAAGTAAGGGACTGTAGAACACGTCATTCTACTGACTTGTTTAACATTGGTTTGATGTATTTATGCGTGTTAAAAAATGTTCATTATGAAAACACTCAGGCAAAAAGTTTTCAAAATGACCTTTTCTGAGATGCTAGGAGTCAGCTATTCATTGGAGTGTGTTAGATACACTAACTGAGTTATTTCCATTGATACATTTATATATTCATTCATAAACATAGCTGAACTTTGCATGAGGTATTACTGAATAGGCAGATAGCCTGTAGATCAATTCTTCTGGCTATAAACCCTTCCTCTGAACTTGTGACATCCTTTTGAGTTGCTGAACTACAAACATATCAGAAGAAATATGCATGTCCTTTTCGCATTACTTTGAAGCCCTGTCCAAAGATTCTCAGTAAACTCAGCTGATTACATTTGCCCTGAACATTTCTCTGAAACATTATGGTTCACAGAGCTCAGAACATCCAGAGTTGTTTCAGCTGGCATCGGTAATATACATCTGTAAACAACATGCTTATATGTAAAAATAATCATCTTAAAAACAGCCTTTTCTTGGTTGTAGGTACTAGAGCTGGAAATGACACCTACATTTGTAAAATATATAGGGACAACATTTGAAGATATGTCTACATTATTTTTTTAATGTTACATGTGTGTTATGTAGATACAAAAATGTAAGGTCTCTGTATAATACAAACATTGCTATTTACCCCTCCGACAGTGTTGAGATACTATTTATGAACACACCTTGTCCTCCTCCCCCCTTACTCCCATCTGTTCTGTTGCAAGCTAACCCCATCTTCTAACCCCTTTGTTTGATTTACAGCCATTTATAACTAACCTGGCTGAATTCATATAGCCACTGATGTGTACTACACTAGATTCCTATAACGTCTGATGTATTTTATGGTGGATATGTATAACAGGTGATGTACGTTATGCCAAATAACTGAGGCCACTGATGAATATTAAGCTGGCTACGTGTAACTATGGATGTGTGGAATATTAGGTACCTGTAACAGGAGAGCTGGGCCATATGTTGTATTTCTATATGCTACTGTTAGCAGTTTTATTGTGAGCACTTATAAATGCTAATCCATGTTTTACTGAGCACACATGACTATGTACAGACATTTACACTGAATGTATGTTCTAGCTAATGTTAGTTATGCAGGATATACAGAGCTGCCAGCATAGATTGTATTTTTCTGTGTTATCTCATGAGGGTCTTTGTTATGTATTTCCATGACTACCATAATATTTTGATACTGCAGTGGTGGTGCTGCAGTAGCGTTGTCGCCTCACAGTAAGACGTCCTGTTTGATTCTCAGCTAGCGTCTTCTGTGTGGAGACATGCGTGAATGGGCGTACCTTCGTTGAAGCTTGTGTGTCAGGGCTGGCAACTCGGCACATAAAAATCTACTGCCAATCATTAGCGGACCGGAGTTCCGCTGTGGCGACCCCTAACCGGGAAAAGCCGAAAGACACAACAACAACAACAACAACCATATTATTTTGATGTTACTGTTTGCTCTGAACTAGACACTGATCAGGACAGCTGTATGAATGACAGGTGGTTACTCCATCACCCCAGTGCAACTATTTAGTTTCCTCCAGAATTTAAATAAAGAAAAATATCATTATTTTGCATTTCAGAGGCTTGGCTCCAGCATCGTTCAAAGGATATGTTTTGTTTTATTTGCTGCTAACGTATGTTTTTGTATAAGCAAATGATAGAGTTAGAAAAGAAGAAGGTTGTGGTCAGAAAATAAATTCTAACAACTGTGGTTTCTGTGGCACAATTGAGTAACAGTATTATTGTAGAGCAGAGCAGGAGACAATGAATGTGTGCGTGGAAAAGCAGTTATGTTCAGGAAGCAGGTGTGTAACATCAAACCATGGCCTAAATATTCAATTTATCTCCAATAGGCAACTGTTTTGGCATAATTGTCTTACGTGAGACAGAGTAGGAGGGCAGATACCCTCCCCTTTTCCTTCGTGGGAAAGTTCTGTCCTAATTCAGATCTATTTCTCAGCTAATATTATCAAGAAAAGGTAATGCTGAGGATAAATTAATTTGATATAAGACTTAAAGAGTTTTGCTTTGTCCTGTAGTATTTAATGCCTTTTGGGTTATTTTTTCTGTTTCTTTCTTCCTTTCCTTTTTATAATAAAACAATCATTTTAAAAGTTAATAAATTATTTGAAGTATAGCTACTTAGTTTTACACTAACGATTAAGTCTTAATAATTCTTTTAAGTGCATTAAGTTTTTCATCTCCTTATTTTTATGTTTGTTTTGCATTTTTTCTCATTTAAATGTCTATTATACTTCATTTTGTGGTACAAAGAAGAATGTGGTGCATTAATGCACACCTTCAAAAAAAACTTATAAACAAGACACTGAGATATCCATATAAAATATGACATCATGCATTTTCATTTATATATTTTAAAATACAACAACCAAAGTTTGAGTCAACATGATTTTATTGTCACTTTTTTCCATAAAGTATGGAGTTCCAAAATGCAATAAATATGGTTAGGCAGCATTTTTATTTAAGATGTCAAACAATAAAGGTCACATGAGCAGAGCGTCATTTCTCTATCAAAATGCTGTAGCAACATTAATAATACATTTGTCATATAAATATACTTCTTTATATAAAATGTAAAAAAAATGCTTTTAACATTCATATTCTGCTTTCAGTATAGTTAAAGGTTTGGTCTTTGTCCTCCTTTATTTAATGGCTTGCCAGGGCAGTGAACTCTGTAAAAATAAAAAAAAATGATTTTGTTAATTTAATTTGTTAATAATCATAATGGTATTGACATGACTAACTAGACATTAAAAAGCAACATTATTATTATTACTAACTCTACTACAAAATAAAACAGCCACATATATTAATCAATTAAGCTTCCATGAAATGTAGTTATAAGAACTAATTTGTTAAATGCTGCAAGTATGGTGTAAAATTCTGCTTTCAGATTAGCTGGCATTGTTATACACATGTTATACAGTGAATTAATTTTAGATGACAGTCAGTGTTTTTCCTTACCTTCAACTCCAATCCTGCCATCACCATCACTGTCACCTGCCTGCATGAAGGCCTTTGTCTCTGCATCAGTAAGAGCTCTTGCACCAGTACAGAAGTTCTGCAGGAACAGTCTGAGGAGGAACAGCAATGAATTTAAGTTTGTGCATTCAGACCAAGCCGCAAACTTGCATTTAATTTATTACAGGTTCTTGACACAGAGCTTTCTTTACATTTTAAGCAAAACAAGATTATTGAGTATAAAACATCTGCTGAATTCAACACTGTATAACCGTGATATAAGGACGTGCTTAATATCCATAGTGTTTTAAATCAATATATTATAGTTTATACTTTTGTGTAGCATGTTAAGTAGAACAGTGGAAACTTACCTCAACTCATCTTCCTCAATGAAGCCACTCTTGTCCTGGTCAAGAACTGCAAAGATTTGTTTCAGCTGGTCTGCACTTCTGCCAGAGATGCCAGCCTTGGCAAAGAAGTTTTTGTAGTTGAAGGAGTCTGCAGCTGTAAAAAAGTTATTGAAATAATTATTGCATACTTATTCCCCTTTTAATAACTCAAGTTCTAATCTAGTTATACTACCAATTTATCACATTGCAGAAACACATGATTTGTAAGAAAGGCCTGGAAGGACCTGTCTGTTCTTCTTACCTTGCTGGTTACTACTTGTGGGACCTTATTTGCTCTACTCATCCTTTCCTTTGCTCTTTCAGTTAACTTTTACTTGTGCCTTTGACAGCAGGTTGCTAGATGCATGCCACCTTGACTAACACAACCCTTGGAGTCTGCTCAGTTTATCTGTTATTGTTTTTGTACAGACACATAATGACATGTCTTTTACAAATCTCAGCTTCAGTAGTTTCACTATGAAGCACCCTTTCTGACATGCCCTCTCCTCCAGAATGAAGGACCTATGTAGAACAGTGTACGCCTTTTATGCACACCTAGATCTTCCTTACAGTGCTGCTTATTGATCTTGCCTTCTAAGATCCTTTCTTTCATTTGCTTTTGGTGCCTGTTTCAGACTGCAGTAGCTAGCACATGGTCCAGCTGTGGCCTTTCTCATGTAACTTCCTCATCTTCACATAGCTGCCTATCAGTGTAGATACACTTGCACTATGTGCCAGCAAGTCAAACAGTCAGAGTTCTCAGGATCATATCCCATTCATTCTTCTGTTAGACCTCAGCCCAAACCATGTTTCCAAACTCATCAGTCTCTGACAATGGGCTTTGCAGTACACTTATGTGGATAAGCCATTTGATTCCTAGATCTAATCTAACCAAATCAATATCTTTCATCATGCCCTGTATCCATGAGCCTCTAAAATTATTCTTGTCCCCAAAACTCTTAAATAATGTTTTTTTTTTTTCATTTTTCTATACAGCATACCTATTTCTTTGTTTTACCCAATTGTCTCTTGCCTGGCCTGTCGTGGCCTTTTCCTTCTTGCCTTTTCAGTATTTCTAGCTCCACCCTCTGATTGGTTCCTCATCCTTATCTCTAATTTAAACCAAGCTTCTAATTTTCATTCCTTTCTGTTTTTTTTTTTTTTTTTTTTTTTTTTTACCAGAGGAGTCAAATCCGTATGGTTTTGCAGTATCTCATCCCTGTTCTTCCAGTTACTAGTATGGAGCCATACAACCTCTCTTTTTTTTGAAAATTCCATTCCAGTTTTCCCCACTAGACATGTTCTCATGAAAAAAGCATTGGTTAAAATACTTTGCACAGTGTCTTCTGTTTTTGATACTTGGACTGTGCTATTAGTGATTTCATGGTTTATGTTGTTATGTCAGGCACAGGTGGTACCAGGTCAGACATGCTCAGGTGTTACTAGGTCAGTGTATAATGCACTCTGCCTGATTCTGGTCCATATTCTGTCTTCATCCTCCACATGTTTCATAAGCATATCACCACAGGGGCATATTATGTTTCTTTGTATCTTCTTTCAGAATGGAGCTATGGACTCATTCACAGCCTTTACATGCTCAGGTATCATATAAACACTATACCTCTGTGTTAAACTGCCATTATATTCTTACTCTGTATACATAATTAAACCCCTAAATATGTATGTTAAGCCCTCTTTGCAAGCACAAAATTTTATTTTTTTTAATGAGTGCCAATAATTGTAAAACTGAGCTACACTAAATTCCTGTTTTTTTTTTCAGTAGGCAATTATGCCTTTATGCTTAGTGTGGGTATTTTGTTCACACACACTCTATGTATACAAACTCTGAGGTTACATTACCTTAGGAAAGGGACAAATACAGAACTGCATGAAAGCTAACATTTTCAATTGTGTCATTCATGAAAAAAAGTTTTGCAATTACACCCCACAGCCTCACCAACCATGGGCTTCTCCTGCAGAAAGAAAAAAAATGTATATAGTCTCCCATAGCTATTTAAGTTCTCATCTTTTATCAGAACAGTAAAATAGTTGAATAGTTTCATTAGCTATTAAACACGTTCATAATCTGCTGCTACCCCTGTTTGCATATATCTAACCACAATCCAGTCTCTGTGCTCCATTTCTAGAGGCATTAATGAAAGATTCGATGGTCTATCCTCAGTTCTAGGAAGAACGTATCCCCGTCCAGATAACGTGCTGCTCCCTTTTCCTTTCTGTTTTCCTTCTTTTTACAATTAAGTTACAAATAAGATTTATGTCATCCGCTTTACCTTCTACCTTCACATGATGTTTTTGTTATACGCTGTCCCTTTTCTTTCCCCTGCTTATTCAGTTAAAGTATTACATCTATATGTATATATATATATATATATATATATATATATATATATATATATATATATATATACTTTGTCAATGTTAATCTTTTTTTTCTAATATTTAACAAAATGAAGTCCCAGAATTTGTATGTTATTTATTTTACTTTTGTTGACTGGCTAAGTTCCTGCAACCAGAAATACATTTTTTTCCAGGGATGAAATAGTAGTTTACCTACATGAACTTAAATAAAATTGTATAATAGGAACATGGATATTAATGGAATCAAACACGGGGCAACATCATCTAAATCAGCTGCAACCAAAATGCCTCATAGAATACCTAGGGGTTGTGATGTACAACCCTGTATATTTTGGTAGTTTCATGCAGAGGGTTAAGATAATGTGATGACATACCTAAACCCTGCTCCAATCCTGGGTTTAATTCCCAATGTCTCCATTTGCTTTCTAGATAAATCTGACTTATTCTTTTGACTTAATATTGCTTCTGGGTTACATGTGAGAAGGAACCATGAGCCCACTGGGCCTACCTGATTAATGTTGTTAGTTGAAGCTTGGTACCATAGAAGAGAGGGCTAAAAGTATGAGTCACAAATCACCTCTGTGTTAAGGTTTTCTGTCGTAGAAGAAGCATTTGCTCTTTGCATAAATTACTTAGAAAATAAAATAAATAAATGAAATATATACTGATAAATGAGAAACAACAAAATGTTTAGTTGGGACTTGAACTAAGACCAATGACAGTAGAATTATGACTATGCTACAGGGGCATTTGAACTCTTGACCGGCCTTTAGTAATTCATGTGTTCTCATCTACACATCGCAGTAGTATAGCTAAACAAATAATTAAGAAATGTACTGTCACACAAAGTGTGAATATTTATTTAAAAATTATAAAAAAAAAAAAGAGTAAAGGACTCAGCAAGTATAGAACCCAGGTCATCCAATGTACTGTGATGCTATAAATAGCTATCCATTACAGTTGCTCAGAAACACAGAGTTCAACAGGTATCTTGAATGTGAATGCTATATCTCCTGGATTAAAGTTTCTGCTGATGTGCTTATTTGCTTCTTACTAGGGTTTCTGTCACGTGTTTGCATCAATCAGATGACCTACTTTACTCTACTGCACTGACAGACTTGGAAAAAAGCTGAACCAAAGATTCATATGTTATAAACAAATAAAATAAGATAAGCCATTGCAAGAACTCTATGGTGTTTCTTCCGTAATGCACTTCAGAATGCATAAAAATAAGCAAGGAGGCCTGCAAAAGCAACTACTTATCTCCTAACTCTTACATACAGATATTACAGGCACCCCATTATCTTTCATTTTTAACACCTCAGTCTAATGAAAGTGTAATATCCTTCCTAATTGCAAATACCTAAACAGAATGTTAACCCTAATGCTGTTTTACAGGATCATGCAGATATGTTCCCATATACCTGAGACGCTCTGCAAAGCAGCTGTGACATTGTCAGCATTCAGGAGTCCGCTGAAGGCCATGGTGAATCTAGGATGAATAAAACAGGTGATAAGAATGAAGAAGGCTTGAACCTCTGCACATGAACAGAATGAGTGCATGCTGACTGAGGCATTTCACATCTGTTAATATACTGTCAAGTTAATTTTTTTTTAAAAAAGGCGGAGATATGTGTGTCATCTGAAGCCGTGGAATTTCAGGCACAGGGTATTTTGTGAAAACAGAACATGATTAAAATTTAGCCTATAAGAGGTACTAATTTGCTGTAGTCCTCTTAAATAAAATAAATTAATAAATCTTGAATGGAAATATAAAAATGACCTTGCCTATTACATGCAGGTCCTACAGATGGAACAGATTTCCAGGAAATATAATTAGCACGTGTTACTTTAAGTTAAATGTATCCCTCTCAAAACGTATAAGGACAACTATTTCTAGTTCCACCATGCTTTAGAATTAAAGGTACACTATTACTTTGCACTGCACTATAACATAATTTACAAAACCAATAAAAAACAGAAATTATTTCTTCAGTGATCTCTGAGAGACCTCCACCATTGCAAAATGGTTTGCAGTTGTAGCCACTCAAATTCTGAAAGGTAAATCTTTAATCAAAAAAGAATCAAAGTCAAACTTACCTCACAAGTTTCTTGAAGGCAAAGAGAAAGCAGAGTTGGATGTGAGGACTGTTGCTGTGTCCCGAAGTTCTGTGACAGTTTATATACTCTTCACCCCCCGACTCTGTTTACAGGAATTTGGATGACACGAGGGATTTGATACTCCGGGGAGACATGCTGCGTTAGTTACCAGCAGAAATATGTGCTAACACTATCCTAATGAGGGGCTGAGGTTACCTTTTTTAGCACTAACCAGCAAGACAAGTTTATTAAAAATTGCACCAGCTTGCTGATGGTTGCAGCAGTCCAGAATTATAATTGAGAATTACCGAGTGCAGTTCAGGAGCAAAATGTGCAGACCAAACATATTCTGAAGGTATAGAGTTATTCTCTTATAACTTTGTATCAGCCTATTAAAAAAATATAGAATAATATAAGACAGCACAGGTACGCTGTCTTTAGATTACTTATGGTTGTACAACTTTACTCCCTCCCTTTTTCATTTTTTTTTTAATTCTTCCTACAAAGTAGAATATGCCTCAGAAGCTCACAACAATTTAAGTGCCTACACCTTGGAAAGGTAAGTACCTATAGGGAAATGAAGAATAAGGGCAAGCTTCTGATACTGAAGGGTGTGTACAGCACTAAAAGGACAGTCAAACTGCTGTGAATAATAAGGGCAAAATTATGTGCAAATAACATGGAATTGCACATGTTTATGTACATCTGTGCAGGTTAAGGAAGTACAGCATGGAAGGGTAGAAGAATACTACATGGAAAGGTAAGTACATGGGATACTGAAGAGAAAGCATGTACTGCACATATGGGTCTATGCAGACATCACTGAATGGTACATGCATACTACATGGAAGGGTAAGTACACGTGATACTGAAGAGAATGTGTGTACTGCACATAAGGGTACATGCATACATACATCACTGAATGGTACAGCATGGAAAGATAAGTACATACAGCATAGAGAGATCAATCCGTATGTCACAGTAGGATATGTGTGTAAAATACCAAGAATATGTACATAAAGCCCAAAAGGGTACGTGCAAATGACATGGCAAGGAACATTTGCACAGCACAGAAGGGAAAGTGCATACATCACTGAGGGGTAAGTATATACAGCATAGAAGGGTAAGTACATGCAGCACTGGTGGGTAAGCATGTACAGCAATGGAAGGTATGGACTACAGCACTGGGGGGTAAGTACATATAGCAATGAAAGGTAAGTACATACAGCACTGAAGGGTAAGTACATACAGCAATGAAAGGTAAGTGTACAGCACTAGAGGGCAAGTATATAGAGCGATATAAGTTAAGTGCTTACAGCACTAGAGGGTATTACATAAAGCAATAAAAGTAAGTACATACAGCACTATAGGGCAAGCACATACAGCAATGAAAGATAAGTACACATGGCACTGGGGGTAAGTACATACAACAATGAAAGGTTAGTATTGTATAGTATTGGCTGGTAAGTACATACAGCAATGAAGGATAAGTGCATAGAGCACTGGAGGTTAAGTACATACAGCAAGGAAAGATAAGTGTATGCAGCACTGGAAGGTAAGTTTGTAATACAATTAAGGGTACGTGCATCAGTACAGAAAGATAAGCACATACAGAATGGAAGGGTAAGTGTGTACAGAGTGTAAGTGAAAGTATTTACAGAAATGAAAAATTAAGTGTACATAGCATGAATAGTTAAATACATGCAGCAATAAAGAAGTAGTGTGTACAACATAAAAGGGTGCCTATTGTCTGGCAGTCAGAGTAGATAAAGGCTCTGAGCTGCTAACAAGCTACTCCTTATAGTCAAGTGTGCAGGACTTTGTATTTCTTCCATTTGCCTACTGTATGACCCTTGAGTAAGTCACTTAACCAGACAGCACTCCTGGATTACCCATGAAAAGATACACTTATGTCCAGTGGGCCTACATGGATAAGAAATGTACAGTAGAGAGTCGATTATCCAAACTAATTGGGAGCTAGTGTAGTTCAGATAATCAAACTGTTTGGATAATCGAACATATAATTGAACTGGATAAAAAACTTCTAAAAATCTTGTTTTTTTTTGCATGCAGGAATACACTTTTCAACCATTCAGCAATTCCAGTGAACAATAAAGAATATTTTTCACACACGAGCTGGCTACAAGCTCAAAAAACATGCTCATGCAAATACATATAATGTTTACATATTCAGACTTTATGATTTTTCCTACTCCAAAATTTTGGAAGGCTGGTTCGGATAATTGACATTCTGATAATCAACTCTCTACTGTATAACGAATGTACAGTAACTGAAAAGCAATTAAGTGCAAACATCATGAAAGGTAATGGAGTACTGAATGGAGAAGTTAATCTATATAGTGTGCAAGTGCATACAGTACAGGAGGTAAAGGGTATACATCATGGGTGTGTAAGTACAAGTAAATACAGTGCAGGAGGTTAAGGGTGTACATCACGGGTGTGTAAGTAAAAGTGCATAGAGTACAGGAGGTTGAGGGTGTACATGACGGGTGTGTAAGTACAAGTGCATAGAATGCAGGAGGTTAAGGATGTACATCACAGATGTTTAAGAACAAGTGCATACAGCGTAGGAGGTTAAGTGTGTACATCACAGGTGTGTAAATACATGTGCATACAGTACAGGAGGTTAAGAGTGTACATCACGGGTGTGTAAGTACAAGTGCATAGAGTGCAGGAGGTTAAGGGTGTACATCACAGGTGTGTAAGTGCAAGTGCATACAGTGCAGGAAGTTAAGGGTGCACATCACAGATATATAAGTACAAGTGCGTACAGTGCAGGAGGTTAAGGGTGCACATCATGAGTGTGTAAATACAAGTTTGTACAGTGCAGGAGGTTAAGGGTGTACATCATGAGTGTGTAAATACAAGTTTGTACAGTGCAGGAGGTTAAGGGTGTACATCACGGGTATGTAAGTACAAGTGCTTACAGTGCAGGAGGTTAAGGGTGTACATCACGAGTGTGTAAGTACAAGTGCATACAGTGCAGGAGGTAAAGGTTGTACATCACAGATATGTAAGTATAAGTGCATACAGTGCAGGAGGTTAAGGGTGCACATCATGAGTGTGTAAATACAAGTTTGTACAGTGCAGGAGGTTAAGGGTGTACATCACGGGTATGTAAGTACAAGTGCTTACAGTGCAGGAGGTTAAGGGTGTACATCACGAGTGTGTAAGTATAAGTGCATACAGTGCAGGAGGTTAAGGGTGTACATCATGAGTGTGCAAGTACAAGTGCATAAAATGCAGGAGGTTAAGGGTGTACATCATGAGTGTGCAAGTACAAGTGCATAGATTGCAGGAGGTTAAGGGTGTACATCACTGATGTGTTAGTACAAGTGCGTACAGTGCAGGAGATTAAGGGTATATATCACAGGTGTGTAAGTACAAGTGCATACAGCTTGTAAGGATAAGTGTTTACAGCATGCAATGCAAAGTACAGAGAGCAATGAAGAATAAGTATGCAGAGCATGGAAGGATAAGTGAGTACAGCACTTACGATTAAATGTATACACCAGGGAAGGGTAAGGTCATATAGTATGGCAGAGTAAATGTGTACAGCAGTGAAGGGTAAGTGTACATAGCAATGAAGGGCAATTATACACCATACAGAAGTTAAGTACATCAAGTATGTAAGGGTAAGTGTATACAGAACAGCTATGAAGTACATATAGCTATGAAAGTGATGTGAGTATAGTATGAAAAGGTAAGTGCATAAAGCATAAAGGGTAAGTGCCTGAAGCAGTGAATGGTTAGTGTGCACAGTACTGAAGAATAAGTGTATACAACATGGATGGCTAAGGTCATACAGCAATGAAGGATAAGTGTGTACTACACAAAAAGGTAAGTACATACAGCATGGGAGGGTAAATACACATATCATTGTATAGTTAGCGTTCACAGCACTGAATGGTAAGTGCATGTATCACAGAACAGTAAGGGCGTGCAATACAGAAGGTATAATTAAATACAGCACAGGAGTATCAGTGTGCACAGCAATGAAGGGTAGGTATGTGCAGCACTGAAGTGTAAATGTATACAGTATAATAAGTGTGCACAACACTAAAGGCATAATATGTACAACATGGAAGGGTAGGTGCGTACAGCATGGGAGAGTAAAGGAATACAGTAAGGAAGGGTAAATATGCACAGTATGGAAGGGTGACTGTGTAGAGAATGCAAGGCTACATTTCTATAGCAATGAAGGATAAATGTGTACAGCACAAAACAGTAAGTAAATACAGCATGGAGGGGGGGTGTATTTACAAAATGGAAGGGTACATAAGTATAACACTGAAGCGTAAGTGTGTACAACATGGGTATATAGATGCATATAGCACTGAAGGGTGGGTGTGTGGAATGTGGATGGGTATATGCATTTAACACTGAAACGTAAGTGTGTATAGCATAGAAGGGTACCTATGTATAATACTGAAGGGTAAGTGTGTCATTGTGGATATGTACATGCGTATAATACTGATGACTGTGTGTGTACAGCATGGAAGGGTACATGTGCATAACATTGAAGGATATGTATGAACAGCAATAATGGATACGTGCATACAACAAAGAATGGCTAATGCTTACAGCAATGAATGGCAAATGTGTTCAGCAAGGAAGGTAAGTGTGTATACCCTGGATGGGTAAGTGTATGCATTGTGGAAGGGTATATGCACACCCTGGATGGGTAAGTGTACAAAGTGTGGAAGGATAAGTGCATACAGCACTGAAAGGCAAGTTCATATAACAATGAAGGTTAAGTGCATACAACAGTGAAGGGCACATATAGACAACAATAAAGTGTAAGTGTGAACCATATGGAAAGGTAAGTGAATACATTTATCTATTTATTTATGTTATTTATTTGCATTTGTTTATGAAGAAAGTCTGAATGGGCAAGAAACCCCTTCAGCGGAGTCCTAAGGACAAAAGCTCCATAAAAAGACAATTGCATAAATACACAGCAAAACAGTAGTAAGTTTGCATGCAAACATTTACATTGCGGTGTCAGTGTAAAAAGGAAACTTAAAAACAAGAAAAAAGCAACATTCTTTATAAATTTACATTTATAATGATACAACAATATTTTCATTACAAATGTTTTGAAAATCAAACTGAAAAAAGTCAGGTCACATACATTAAAATGTTTACTATGAGGAAAAGGAAGCAAGTTTTGATAGGGAGGAAATAACTGCAATCTGTGAATGCATGACATATCAGCAGAAGTATAGGAGACAAAGAAGGTAAGTGAAATCGAAGAGGGTTATCAAACATGTAAAGAGGAGTGGCACTGCTAAGAGTCTAGGAGGACTAGTTTCAGTTGTGCCTCATCAATGGAGGGTAAACAGGTGCACCAATGAAGGGAAAATGCAAACACACATACAGCAATGAAAGATAAATACATACACAAGGATGGAAAGTAAAATACATACTGAAGTGAAGAATCAATGCACACAGGTAAGCATGCACTGTATGAAAGTGTAACTGAATACATTACAGAAGGGTAAGTTCTTACAGCAAGCAGGGGTAAGTGCATACAGGATGGAAATTTAAAAGCATAAAGCAAGCAATGAGGGATATATGCATGCATGCAGCAATGAGGGCTAAGTACTTACAACAATGACAGGTAAATGCATACAGCAATGAGGGTAAGTGCATACAGTACAGGAGGGTGCGTGCATACAATATGGAAGGGTAAATGTGAACAGGATGAAAAGGTAAATGCATACAGCAAGGAAGGGTGAGGGCATACTGCATGGAGAGTAATTACCAACAGCACAGAAGGGTAAGTGGATGTAGTAGTGAAGGATAAATGCTTGCAGCATGGGAATATTGATGTATACAGCACTGAAGGGTAAGTATATTCAGCATGAATCATAACTGAATATGGCACTAAAGGAAAATCAGAAATGATAGTGAATGAGAAATCAATACCAGTCTTGCACAATCTACTGTTTTGCATCTCCAGCTCAGAGGACAGCTAATAGCCTGTTTGAAAAAAAGAGATGATTAATTTCCATATTGTGTCCTTGGACATGCTCTGTTTCTGCTGTTATTTTTGCTTCCTCAGTTTACTCACAGTAGACCTGGAGTGCATTTTTTAATGGTTTATACCATGATCATAGGTTTAGGCAAGAGAAGAGTTTACTGCAGGATTTGCCTTAATGTTATGTATGTGAAACACAACAACAGTAATTTGAAAGTGTTGTGCCCCATTATTGTTATATTTTATTTACAAGTGCAGTTAACTGTTTACTTCTAGCTCCTTCACACAGGATTAGTATAACTTTCTGTTCCATTTGTAGCCCTTACTATATGTCATGGCTTATTCAAATACCATGGAGAGTGACTTGCCCCATGTGGTTTTTGAACCCATGCTTTAGATTAGGTGGTCTGTTGCACTTCTTCAAAGGAGAGCAGAGTGAACAAGATTGCTTGGTGTCTTCACACGACTAAATGTCAGTCTGAGGGGCAGAAATTCTAGAATTCTAACAGTTACTAAAATTCCTTGTGGAAAGGATGGTTTCGTAACCAATACATGAAATACAAAAAAGTCAAAAGTAGAAAAGCCAAGGCCTAAAACCTAGGCAAAATACATCAAATGGACACACCAAACTAGCTACAGATGTAAATATGAAGGAGCCAAACATATGCCTGTTGCAGGGTAAAAACCTACTCCCAATATGGAGGAGTCTGTTCTCATACCTTTATTGATTTTATTTATTTCTGTTTGTTAAATGCTCAAGTGGGTTGTTCATTTGACCCTTTTCAGTTTCAATATGGGCAGACTCTATAGCAGATCAGTAGGCAAATAACATAAGTACAATTTTGCAATGGCATTCAAATTATGCAAACAGCATTAGTAAATATTAAAATCACACAGACATCATAAGTAAGCAACATATGTATACATTCGCATTGGCAAATTTCAGTGAAAACTAAATTTCAGTTTACACCATCAGTTCACACATATTCCCTCTTCCTTTCCTGCTACTTCAGTAGTCATTGTTACTTTCTGCATTCCTAGGGCCACCAATACACCTACAGATAAAATCTAATCAGAGTTCTTTGTGGTGTAATGGTTCTAATCACTTTCTCATTACAATGCAGCATCCATCCTGTGTTTCTACATATCATAATACACCCCACAGACCTGCCAGAAGCTCATATACTGTTCCTGTCACCACCATGTCCTGCCACTGATTTGGTAAGAATGTCCTATCTTCTTCTCCTTCTTTATGCTGATAACATGGTCCTATTCTACTGTAATCACTGTCCCTTCTCTTGAATTCGAACTTCAGGATGAATTTCATGCTTTTAGTCAATGGGTCAGTGATAAACAATTACTGCTAAACTCCTCTAAAATAAAAACAGTGCTTTTTGGCACTAGGCAAAAGCTCACTTTTTTGTCCAGGCCTCTAAATATTAACACTACTGAAAATGTCACTTCGTTTAAATAACTAGGGACTTGGTTTGACCCTTCCTAAATGTCCAACTTGACATGGACTACACACACACTCTCTCCTTTTCTAGCCTAAAAGGATCTCCACTTTTCACTCCAGATCCTGTAGAAATGCCATAGGTAAAGGTATCTTACGGGTTCAGCTAGAATGCTGTCTTCTGCTAATTGCTGCAGCTTTTAAAAGAAATGTATCTACCGTTCAGTCCATTTGAAATGCCATATGCAGGTGCATCACTGTCTCCCCAAGAAATAAAAACCACTGCAAAATCATTGAAAAAGCTAACTGGCTATCTGTGAAATACTTGCCTCTCAAATATTTAATCTTATCATGAATGACACCTTCTCTCCACTTCAGAGATGCATCAACATATATCCTTAGACCTCTTAACCACTCACATACTCTCCTCCAAACCTCCCAAACTAAGCTTCACTTGACAGACTGTGCTTTCTCAGTCCTTGGTCCCAAACTGTGAGAATATGTCTCTTCTTTACTTAAAGATAATTCCTCTTACTCCATTTTCATTCACAAATAGAAGGACATTTTAAGACTCTAGGAAAATGCAACTGCTATCTCTCAAGCCTCTCTTAACTTCTTTATTCCCTTCTCCCATCTCCATACCTTGCTCTGACTCTATTTTTGATTGTGATTCTTTCAATATGACAACTTTGATTTCCACCATATATATAATGCATGTCTATATTGTTTTTTTCTTTTTTCCACAGTCTATATATAATGTCAGTTACCTATTGCTTTTATTCCCTCAGACCAATTGTGATGCCCACTTTGTATATAATATATGTATATATATTGCATTTTGTCATTCACTCTGTATATAATGTCATGTAACTATTGTATAACTAATGTGTTTTTCTAGGGTGGAGACTGAAATGGTCTAGTGGGATCATACCTCTACGCTGGTTAACAAATACAACATAAAATAAATAAAAAATAAGCTAACAATGTCACAGATCATACATGTGCAGAGTTATTCTTAACTAGCACATCAAAGCCACTCAGAAACATTGCACTTCAGTATTTAAACCTTATATTCTCTTATCTCACAGCAAGTAATGTCATTTGACCAAACCTCCCATATCACCCTGAAAAGAGGAACGTGTCCCTAAAGGGTATCATCTCATCAAAATAAGTAACTAAATAATTTTGGGAGTACATGCAGAAGGGACATCAACTGCATTTTCCAGTGATATTTTTTATAAACTTGCATTTGTAATTGCATACATTGTTTTCATGGATAATTCATAAAGGTGGAAGGGTGGGTAGAGAGAAAAATGAATCAGAAAGAGTCTGGTATAAAACATAGCACATATGTTATATATCACACAGCCCTTTTAACACTGCTTAAATAAAAAGTGAAGGCTGGTATATAAACCAAAGAAACAAACGCATGTTGTTTATTTCACTACACTGCAAAACTGGAAGTTTTGGTATGCATTTCTTCATTTCATGTGTTGCATATTGTGTAACTGAACAAATTATTTAAATTCTAAGTCATTTCTGCTCACCAGTAACAAAAGGATCACAGTTTTATGTCTATAAATGTAAATAAAAATGTAACTACTCTGGGTTTAACTGGAACTAAGTATAATGCAATGTAAACAAATGGAGCTTTTCTCTCCAGGCCTCCACTGAAAATGGGTATTACTCAGTCGGACTTTCCCAGTAAACAAAGGCAAATAAATAAATAAATTAGTTAATTTTAGAGGACACACATAGGCAATCAGCAAATCCATTCATCAGTATTATTCAAATGAATAAAATAATCTCAAAATACTGACAATTGTTCACTTAAGAGTAGTTTAGCTGATCTTAGCTTGGTCTGTCAGCTATATATTCTAATAGTGAAGTGAAAATTGAGGTAGGATTTTTTTCTGGACTTGGCATTGCTCTAGTAAGTATAGTTGAATTCATGTAACAATATTTTGGAGCCACTAGATGGCACTGCTCTATAAGAGACAGAACAACCAGCAGCCACCTAGTATTTATTCATTTATTTGCTTATCATCATTGGTGTTGCTAAAATTCCTTTGAAAAATACTGAAACTTTCCCAAACCCAGCTGTTTGAATTCTAAAATAGACAGTAATAGACTTGCAGAAAGGTTCATATTAGTTGGCAGCATGCTGAAAAACGTATGGAAAATGTTTAATGCAATTCTGTATGCTTCAGTCAGTACTGTTCCTGCAATGTTTGAACATTAATTATCATTTTGTTTGCTCACTGTATTTCAGTTGTTATTGAGATGTCTCACCTAAGTATTATGTTCACGCAATCATCACTTCCAGGTTCACTCTCATTACTTATTTAGATATTTGCTTTTAGAATACTTAAGTCTCACTTATGTATTATGTTCAGACATTTATGTCTCCTCTTAATGCTGCTTCACAATTTTATTTTTACAATACTTATGCTATATATTTTTCATATTCAACTTTGTGTATTGTAACTTTGGCTTAGTCATGGCTAAAAAGGAGCCTTTGCCAGTTGACTAATCTGGTTGATAAATATAAATAAATAAATACGTACAGACATACATGCATATACACATACATAAATTCTTAAATAAGAGGCAAGAATGACCTGTGTTTCACCTACAGATCTTAGTGAGAAGCTAACCACTGGTGGGTGAGATATAAGAAGTCATTAATCATGAGGAAAAACTGAACAGATCAAGGACCTTGTGGACTGGGAATACTCTAGAAGGGTGGCAGAAGGCCGAGTACTGCTATGTCAGTAACTGGGGAGTACAGCAGTAAATGACACCAGGTAATATTTAGTTGATAGATCTGGAGAAGTATGCATGAACATTGCATTGTTCTATTCACTAGACTGGCATTGTGAGGAAATTAGTGCTTGAAGCTGACATCTTTGATACAGAGGATGAGGGAAGAAACAACATGTCTGGCAAAGCTGCATGCATTTACAATATAGAGTGTACTGGAGAAATTAATGGCAGACTTACTGAACTAGGAGTAGAAAATGGAGCTGGTAACCTAAATGGAATTTAAATAAATAGAATAATTTAATCATAGGCACTGCATGGTTTGAGGCTCACCTTGTAAGCTGTGAAATATCAAACCTATTAGTTCTACCCTGAACGTGATTGCTGGAGGGGACTACTGACTATTGTTTGGCAACAACTACATCACCTCAGCAAATAATAATGGAAGTACTCAGAGAATGTATTGCAATTATTCCCTGTAAATGTGGTAAATGTTCGATATGTCCCAGAGACATTTTTGGGGTGGTGGCAACCCGAACTGTCATCCAGTGTTTCTGGAATGTATCAGAAAAAAGAAAACAGTTTTATGATTTTCATTTTGCAGAAACAGAAACAGACCATCTGTATACATAGTTGATCTCTAAATCACTGATACAAATGACAGCAGCCCAACTTTAGCTGTGATGTGACTGCTACCCGACTACTATATCAGTGAATGGCCCACCTTCAGCTATAAGTGTTCAGAGTCTTAGCTGTACATTTTGCCTGTAATTATTTGAACTTTAGCTATAATGTGAGCTCTGAGTCCTAGCTGTACATTGTACTTCTGAATGGCTGCCTTTGGCTTTAATGTGTATTTAGACCTATGTATTCAGAGTCCTAGCTGCATGCAGCTGAGTGTGAACTGTCCACCTTTGGCTGTGATGTGTATTCAGAGCCCTAGCTGTATGCTACTGATTCTGAACTGCCCACCTTGGCTGTGATATGTATTCTGAGTCCTAGCTATATGCTACTGATTATGAAATGCCCACATTTCACATTTGGCTGTGATGTGTATTTGAAGTCCAAGCTATATGCAACTGATTGTGAACTGCTCACCTTTGGCTATGACATGTATTTGGAGTCCTAATTGTATGCAACTGATTGTGAACTGCACACCTTTGACTGTTATGTGTATTCAGAGTCCTGATTTTCAACTGCCCACTTTTGGCTGTGGTGTATTCAGAGACCTAGCTGCATGTTACTGATTGTGAACTGCCTACCTTTGATTGTGATGTATATCGAGAGTCCTTGCTGTATGCATCTGATTGTGTACTGCCTGCATTTGGTTGTAATGTGTATTCAGAGACCTAGTTATATGCTACTGATTGTGAATTGCCTGCCTTTGGCTGTGATGTGTATTTGGAGTCCTAGCTGTATGATACTCATTATAAACTGACTACCTTTGGCTGTGATATATGTTCTGAGTCCTAGCCGAACATTACTGTTAAAGAATTGCCCACCTTTAAATTGGCTTTAATGTATGCTAAGACCCTTAGCTATATATTATACCAGTGAACAGCCTACCTTCAGCTGTTATGGATGTTTGGAGTCTTAGGTATACATTACATACTGTGAATGGCCAATATTCAGCTGTGACGTTTGTGGTTTTATCCTAGTTATATATCACTGCAGTGAGCAGACAATCCATAGCTGTGATTTCTGTTCATAGGTGTACATCCCTGCCTACAACAATTCTACCTCTTTCCTGTAATCCTTTAATTGCAGTATTTTCAGATTGGTGTATGCACTGCATTGTGTAATCCAACCATAACAACAGGGGGACAAGCTCTTAAAAAATATATATCTTCATTGTTTCCAACTGTGACACCCGTGCACTGGCTCAGCAATCAAGCAGCCTCAATCCTCACCACTAAAACCAGTGAGGGGTGTCCATATAGGGAAAAGATAATAAATACACACACAGTAAAGTACAATTTCCCTTAAGAGCACACAGAGATCACAGTCAGTCTGGGGCTGGTTTCTCCCTTTCTCTCCAGGTCCCCAATAAGACTCCCCACTGGCACAGCTATAAGGTCCAGATCTCAGCCTAGTGGGCAAGCTAAAATCTCTATCACCCTCTCTGTCCAACTAGTTCTTTCTGTCCCTGCCTAAGTAGCTGACAAACACACACTTTGAGATAAGAGGTATATACAACCACACAGACACTCCTGGGGAAGGCTGGCACAGGTTCTCCAGCTGTGCTCCTTTTACCCAGACTATACATTAATACCACTTGCCACCACCCACTAATATTTATCAGCTATTAAAATGGCCTTATGAAAGGGTGTCCAATTATACTGTGCAATATTATTATCCAAATGGTAAGTGTGACTGAACAGCAAGACTATTGGAGTGGCTTTGTACAATATCACTAAATACATGTGATGTACTCTTAGAGCTTTAATTATCTCTACACAAAACAGCCACAGTTGAAAGGTTTAAAAATATTTAATAATAAATAATAAAAACACAAGACAATACTTCTTACTACACAGGGCTAGTCAAGAGTTCAGTGATTACAGAGAAATATTTAAAATAATACAGTAGAAACGTTCTGACATCAATACAGAAAAAAATAATCTAATCTTCCTAGTTCTTACCTATATCTAAGAGAAAACACAGTTCTAAAATAAACTTACATATAGAACACAGGCAGAGTGCTGGTGAGTTGGATGTTCTCAAGACAAATGCTAAACTGCCCTCTCTCTTTCTGTCCTTAAATTGATAACACAGTACCACTGATTCATTTCAGATTACATAATTTCTTTCTGGTTCCCCAGCTAACAGAAACTCAGAGGTCAATAGCCCTTTTGATCTTGAAGCTGGTCAGGAAACCAGAGCAATAAAACAAATTATACATGTAACTTCTAGCCATTAACTCTGGTCTCTAAACAGTGGGCAGAATACCTCCCTCTGGACATCTCGGCTCCAAGTTTTAGATCAAAGAATTTCACAATGCTTGACTTATCAGCTTTCTTATAGCAGAGTGCACTGTTGTTACATTTTTGCAGTTCAACATCCAA